>NC_031781.1:2838587-2876220 GCF_001522545.3 Parus major | reverse complement strand
AAGGGAAGGGAAGGGAAGGGAAGGGAAGGGAAGGGAAGGGAAGGGAAGGGAAGGGAAGGGAAGGGAAGGTGCTTGTTGAGTGCTGTGTGTCAGGAAACCTTGCCCAGCAAACCAGTTATGTTGTGACTTCTGCTCAGTTTTCTAAGGTGGTGTTTATACATGTGCCTGCTTAAAAAATGAACAATTTTAAGTTCATTACTGCTCTACACAGACATTCTGCATCAGAGAGAAAATCCCACAAATCCCAGTTCAATCCTCTTGCAGACTTCTCATGGGAATTCATCAGAATGGACTCTTTCAGGTGTCTTTCAGGAAAGAAGATGTGACCAAATCAGGGGGAAAAGTTATCCTGAAGGCTTTTAGCAAGTATTTAGTTCAAGATGCTCAGCTGCAGTGATGGAATCCCAGCACCACTGACTAGAGAGGCCAAGATGGTTTGATTTAAGCCCTGTTTTCCCTCCACCCTGGGAAAAGCTCCTGCAGAAGTCTCCAAATGGATGCTTGGCTGGCTGTGAGGATGCTGCAGGGATCAGAGGAGGGCTGGGGTATGCTGTGGACACAGAATTAACTGCTGGAATCTCAGGAGATTGTGGGTTTGACACAGATGAACTCCAGAACAAGAGATCATGGTGAACTGATCCAAAATGACCCAACCAGACACCCTAAGCTCTAGAGATGATTTCTGTAATTGTATACATGAAATATGTATGTTTCCCACCCTTCTTCACTTCTGAAAACCGCCAAGAGTCTTTTACATCACTATTTCCTCCTCTTTAACCAAACACTGAACAGTAAATAAAACAACTCCTACACCTTTAAGTGCTTTACACTTAGGCTTAACATGTTTGCACTCGATTTGGTCTTTGCAAGAAGGAAGAACTGTTTTAGAATTGCTAAACAATTCATAGTAACCCGAACTTCCCCTTTTCCAACACCTTCCTGCTTTATTTAGTAGCATTTGCAGTATCCAGTCCAAATTGCTGGGACAGGGACTTGTCATCAGAAAAATATGTAGAAATGTCTGCCTACTATTCTTGGGTAGGCAGCCTGCTCTGTGGTTTGATCCTCCAGCACTGTTCCTTTGCTTGATGTGCTTTACTTTTGGTTTATTGACCTTTTGATCAAAGAACTTTAAGCCCTGGACTCGCAGTCCTGCTTTTGGAGGGGAGATTTAGATACAGGGCTTTTGTATTTCTGTTTTTCTACATTGTGTGTGACCCTTTTAAACTGGATTTCCTTGAAGTCAGCTGAACGGTGCCCGGGTGCCCAGGGCAGTTAAGTGTGTGTCACACAGCCTCCGGAGGGGCTGTGGTATTTACAGGGATCCAATCCTGCTTTTTTGGCCATAATCTCTACTGACAGACGATAAGCACCAGTGTTTGGTGACTCATGGATCCACTTAAACCACAATTTCCCACAGAATTATAAAACTGAGGCTCTTAATAACTCTCTTTAAACTACAAAAACAAATGTTCAGCTGGTATTTTCTGTGGTGACTCTCTAAGTGCTCTGTTCCTGTGTCACAGAGCAAAATGAGAACCAGCTGTAGAACAATATTCTACTGACATCATGTATATGTATGTGCACATGAAGGATTCTTCAGACATTTGGTAAATCTTCTCCTTTCCACGCTGCTTTGTAATAACGAATCAGTATTTCATTTTGGTGTGTGATTTAAGTGTATGAAAGAATCTAGAGGAAAAAAATGATCGCTAGGCTTTTAGCATTTGGATGAACCCAGAGTTTCTGAGTAGAAACTTAAAAATAAATAAAAGGTAGGAGGAACAGGCTGTCATTTTAACTTATTTTTGCTGTCCCTTAGGCCAACTGCTTCTTCTGCAAAGAAGAAACATTTATGTTTCAGAATGATAAATTTACCGTGGCTGGCTCTTCCGAAATTATTCCTGATGCTGAACAGCATTTAGATTTCTAGTCAAAGCGGGAGGGGGAAAGCGTGTCTCTCTTCTACAAAACGTTGTGGTCCAATTTCTATCCCAGAGGATGAGCCCAATGTTACATCTGGGACCTGGCCACGTACTGGAGCCATTGAGAGCTGGGCCTTACCCCTAAAACTCTGCCCTTGGGAGCTGTAAAAGTGGGAAAAATCAGCTCTGTTCATTAGAGAAGGGGAAAGATGGGCAGCACAACACGAGGAATCTGCCTGTCAAAGCACTGACAAGAGAGAAAAGAGAGAAAAAGAGAGAAAAGCCCCATCCAGCCCTGCAGAGTGGCATGAAAAGTCTGTGGGGAGAAGAAGGCTGGGAGCAGGGGCAGAGCAAGGCTGGGGAGTGGCACTGAGGAGAATCCAAGGGCTGAGGAACATCCTGGGGATTGGGAAGAGCTCTGGTATGAGGGGGAAGGACTAAGGGATGTGAAGGTTGAAGCAGTCTGGGAAAACAGCAGGAGTGGAGCAAGGCACGGCCCAGACAAGTGGGGAGAGGGGACATTGGGATGGGGCTGCCAGAAGAAGTCAGATGGGTGTCCTCAGAGAGGACAGGGAAAGTCAGGTCTGGAGCACCAGTGTGAGACAAAGAAGCAGAACTGGAATTAACTCTCCTGGAGAAGCTGGGGGATAAAAGCTGCATCATCTACTTTAGATTCTGGAGCCTGTAGGGAGAGCTGGGGAAGGCCCCACACACCTGAATTCCACAGGGAGCTGAAATCCCAGTCCTGTATCCCTGCAACACCCCAAATAACAGAATATTGCGTAAAACTCTGCGTCCTCAGAAGCTTTTCTAACGTCCTGCCTTGTTCACGGTACAACTCAGATTTCCAACGTGCTGTTTTTGCAATGTTTAGAGAATTCTGGGTTCCAAACGGAGCAGAAGGGCTGAGTGCCCACACTGCAGGATGGATCTGACCCATGGGAACAGTGCTTCCAGCAGATCTGTGCTTGCCTGAGGCCCCTCAGGTGTAAGGGAGCAGTGGAGGGAATTCTGAGCTGGTTTGGGAAGGCCAGACCTTGGATGTTCTTTCTCAGGTGCCCCTTCAGTCCCAGAGCAGCAGATCCTGTGACAAGTCAAGAGTGTGTGGCTTTCCATCATCCTAAAGAGTTAAATTTTTCCCCTTCTCCCACCCTTGACCAAAGTTTCTATTTCCTCATGCCTGTTCTAAATTATTTGATTCTTAACATCAACCCTGTCCTTTAAATTATAAACCATTTTATGGATTTGCTTTAACCCAACTCCAGCTTCTCTCAATATTTATGGTTTTCTTGCAGCTCTTTACTGGTGAGGAACCTGAGTGTGCCTTACAAATGATTCACAAGGATTCACTGATCCCTCCAGTTTCAGGAGTTCCTTGAGAAATATCCCCGTGTTTGGATGCAGGTGTGGATATGTAAATGTGTGGTTTTATCCCTGTTGTGTTACATTTTCCCTGCCTAAGGGCTGTAAGTGTGAGGGAGCAAAGGCATGAGGCCATCTAACTTGTCACAAAATGAAAAATGAAGCAAGTTTTTGTCAGATTACACTGCCTGATAATGGAAAGAGAGTCACAATGGGCATAAACACAGGTACCAGAGCTCAACTGCTGCATCACAGCTTGGTGTGCCGCTCTAGTTTAATGTTGTGTGTGAAGCTGGAATGTGCTTTGAGCCTCTCCTTTAGCCATGGCCTTTAAACAAACACCTGGGCTTGGAAATGAGAAGAGGTTTTCCTGTGTCTCCGTGAAGGTCACTGCAAGACTGGATTGTTTCTTTGATGTGTTATGTTGAAAGGTGAGGACTTTGTTCCATTAAAGAGTGACAGTTCAGTTTGTTTGTGTGAATGAGTGCCATCCAATGTATCCTCAGAGGGGAGAAGAGAAATGTGAAGAAAATTTGTCCTTAAATGGATGAAAAAATACAAAGAAATCTGAATTAACAAGTCCTCTGTGAAACCAAACCCTCTTCCAACTGCTCCTTTCTTAAAATGGAAATAATGAACACAAGTTAGCAGAAAAACCCCTCTGGCAGGCTCACCTGGTGTCTCTCTCTCCTCCTCCCAGCCACAATCAACCAATACAAAGAATTTTGATAAATCCAGAAAGTTTAAAATCCTCTTTCCAGAGGGTGTGGCGAGGGAGGCATCTCAGAGACTCATCCAACACTCTTTAATCTCACTGGTGCTTATCAATTTTGAAACAAAAGCAGGAAAGAACATAAGGATTTGGCTCACATGTATGCCTTGTAGTTACTGCCTATTTTTTGGATCCTGATGTCATATTTGGAGTCTATGAAGGGCTCAGTGGTGGCGTAGGTCTGAGTGAGTGCTACCACGCTGGCTATGTCCTGAAAATCGTAGTGGTTGTCTACCTTGATCTGGAGCCATCAAGCCACAAGAACACAGCACAGACAAAAGAAAAAAAGAGTAATTAGGAATAAAATGTAGAATTCCATTGCAAATGGCATTCGTGAGAAGCATGGTTTTGATAACATTAAAAAAGTAATCTGGTATTTTATCTGATTTCTAGGTTCTTTAACATTCCTGCTTTAAAATATCTGTTTTTCTAGGCAAAGTATTACCTGCTCATCTGGTGAAAGCAATTTGCAGACACTGGGATTTAATTTTAATTATTTTTTTTTTTCTTAAGTGATGTTAGTCAATTATAGATCTGCAGGCCTCAGAATTTTTTTGAGGTGTGACATGCAATTCCAATTGTTGTAGTTTCTTGCTGGTTCTGTAAATTGCTCAGATAACTGAATATATGTGGAGCCCACAAGGAATTTTCACATCAGCTTTTCCCAGGAGGGAGGAGCTGAAGGATCCTGATATCCTGGTGAGGGCAGGTTCACAGGGAGCACAGGGGGCTGGCTCCAGGCAGCAGAACCATTATTCTCATTTTTCCCTCTTCTCTGAAGGAGTTGGGCTTTCCAGGGCTGGGATTTCCCAGGTGTGGAAAGCTCTGCTGAGGTGATGAGTGGCACTAAAGCCTCAGCTTTTCTATCTTGAAAGAAGAGGGGGATGGAAAAGTGGGGAATACTGATCTACGGGAGAGGGAGGAGGAGATTTTTTGGGGGCAGAGGGAGGACAGAGACATCAGCTCTGGGCAGGGAGGGCAGTGTCTGTGAGGGCCTCAGAGCTGGGCAAGCAGGCAGGAGCAGTATTTCCTGTGGTATCCAATAAATATTAGGAGTTTGCAGCTCTTTGCAAGCCCAGCACCCCGTTTGCTTCTCCTGGGACTGAAAAGGGAACCTGAGGGCCACGGCTGGGAGGTGGGACTGGGCACAATAAATGGAATTTGGTGGAGATAAAGGCTTAAAGTCTAAGTATTTGCCCCCAGCTCTCAAATGGAGAAAGATACAGAGTAATTTGCCATTTGGGAGCCACAAGCCAGACACGAGGCCTGGTTTCAAGTTGATTTTCTGAAAGCTCACTGGCCTGTGTGGGTCAAGCTGGGAGCTCTGGAAATGCTGGTGCCAGCAGTGCCCTTGGGGAGGGCTGGGCTTCCAGGGGAACCTTCCTTTGCTCTCCCTCCTTCTTTATCTTGGAGGGTTTTAAATATTTCATAGCTAAAAGGAAAAAATAATTTCTAGACATTTGATATGAGGAACATTCCTGTGCATTATTTCTCCTTTTCTCTAAATGAGAGGCGAATATCTGAAGTACAGCATAAACATTCTAACACTTCATGTATGCAATCCACCAAAAGTGCAGTTTAATTAGTGGTTCAATCTGCCCTCAGTTAAATTGGCTGCTGGACTTCCAATGATTTACTAAACATGAAACAAAGCAACACGGTCATAGGCAAAAAAATAACATACTGTTATTGTTGTAATTAAATCACTTTTCTGTCTGAAAATAGTGGCAAATATTATGGTCATGGAGCTTTGGAGATTCAGGATGATAAATGTAACTATTCTCTGATTAATTGTTTTAAAATCTAAGCCACTTCTAGCACTGAAGTGTTTTCAGTGAGTGAAGTTACTCTGCAAGGACTAGAAATTGTCACTGATAGCAGTGAGAATGGGATTGAAATGCTCTCCCATTGGCCCTGCACTGTGAGATAAGTGACACCAAAACATCTGTACTCACCGCTGAAATGCAATTACTTTGAAGAAAGAAAGCAGCAGTTATACAGAGATATGAAACAATCACAGACAGCACGTCAAGATAGGAAATCAAAGTTCAGTATCAAGCTGAAACCAACAAAGAACCAAGGCAAAACCTTCCCACACTCCCAGCTCCAAAAAGTCGGATTGTGCAACAGACCTTGACTCCTGAAGAGTTTCAGTGCAGACAATAAATTAATAAACAAGGTTTTGCTTCGAGAAAGCATCTCAGCACAGTTCAAAGCACATCCCACACAGGGCAACCCTCAAACTGCAAAGGCCTCGTGGTAAAAATACTTTGGGCATGTTTTTATTGTCCCGAAGAGAGATGCTTCCTTAGCATGGACAGGCAGAGATTTGCAAGGGGGGGATCCGAGACAGAGTCTGGGTAGATAAAAGGTAAAATATCAGGGAAGGATGAGCATGCACAGGGGAGGGACAAACCCCAGGCTCCCAACATGCAACAAGTAGCATCTGCACCTTTCCCATGCCTGAGTGAGCATGTCCAATCTTCACAACAACAGGAAAGGTTGGCATTGTGAGCTGGGGGGGAAACAAAACAGGCACATTAGAGAAGAGAGTGACCACGAGCTCAATGATTAAACAGCATCCTTTAGGGAAGTTCATGATCATAACGTGGCTAAAGCTGTTCTGGCTGTGTGGTGCCTCAACCTGTTCATCCTCTGTGTTCTGGTGACTTGCTGGGTGGATTTTCTGAGCACAGTGTCATTCCCAATACAGCCAGTTGGTGTTCTTAACTTTCCTTAAGCTTAAAGTTTTTTGTATGTTTTTTAACTTTGCTTTTAAAACTGAATTTCTGCTGTTTCTTAAATTTAAGTTCCTAATTTTGCTTCTGTGTTTTCTGACCCACAAATTCCCACTCTGCAAGGCTATAATAATTAATGATGCCAAATTAACCACCTTTTCCCCTTCATTTCCAGGATTTAGCAGGGCTGTAAATACATTTTCTGGCCACTTACGAAAACAGCAATGTCTAATTCACAAAAACTTGCTTTAAAGGCAGGTCCTAGCTTGTGATACAGAACATCTGAGGTTCCTAGGGAAGGCTCCAGCTTCTGCACAGAATGCAGGGAATAACTGGGAATAATCCAGTCACTGAGTAGGAAATCAAATATACAGAAGCACATGAAAACACTTTATCCAATGAAATGGGAATGCTTCTGTCTCTCCAAAAGCCTTGTGAATGGCCACTTCCATTGTTCACTTGAAAAAGTTGGAGATCTCCCAGTCATGGGCATGGCTGACACTGTTGTGTTTTTTTTCCCACTTAAAATTTGCATATATTGAACCTCTATTAATCAAGCACAAACCTCATCTCACAGAAGAGGTTTATAACTAGAAAAAAAAAAGCTGAACACCTTCAACATGTAATTAAACCAGGCAGCAGCAGCAGGACAGTGTTACAGGCTCCAAACCCTTCCTTTAGAGCCACATTCCAACACAATAAACACAATCAGAGGCAAAGCTGATGCTCTAGGACATAAACTATTGCTAGAGGTTTTATGAGACACTGATTAGTTTCAGAATAACCAAAAGCACTTGCATTACCCTCTAAAGGTCACCTCTACAGAAATTTAGGAATTAAATTCTTGCTAAACTGCAGCAACCAAAGTTCCTGCTTAGTCAACATCCAGTCACTGGTGTATCAATTTCAGATTTTAAACAAGGCTCTTTTTTTTTAGTTTTTGGGGGTAGGAGGGGAACAAATCATTGCCAGAGTCAAGATTCATCAGGGTTAGCACCACATTTCTGTGACTGAGCTGCAAACCACTGCAGTGGGGTTTGTGATGGAAATGCTGGCAGCCCTCTGAGCACGGCAGTGCAGATGGCACTCCTGTAATTAACAGGACCACGGATCTTCCTGTGATCCCAAAGCTGTGGAATCCTCTGTGGGCCGCAGGAGCCAACACAACTCACATTAAAAAAAACCCAAAAAAGTGCTTCCTCCCTCAGAAAAATGCAGCAACATCGTTTTCTCTGGACCCTGATCCTGAGATTCCACGTGTTCCACCACATCCCAGCACAGACTGAGGGAAGAGGTTCTGGATGCTGCAGTTTAGACTTCAGAGAGGAAAAAACCTCACTCAGGCAAAATTCAACAATCCCAGCACTCCTCTTGTTTGTAGCTGGCCCTGGGACAGGTCCATGAAGTTCAGCAATTGTTATTTTGGGGTTTGAGCAGCTTTTCCTTTATTCCTGCTGTGATTTGAATTATCCCAGTTTTCCCTCTGCCACCTGTCGGTCACCAACCCATGGCCAGGGGATTGTTCTGCCAACAAAACCTGAAATGTCCCATGGAAATGAAAGAAAACTTGGCCTGAACCCACCCATCCCATTTCCCAGTCTGCTCTTTTCTGGTCATTTTGGCAGAACAGGCACTCCCCAGACTATTCCTGCATTTGGTGAACATTATATATATGAAACAAGTGTGATAGGAACAGTGAAAATTTACCAGCTCCATGGATTTCCCTTAAATTTGCATTACAATTACTGATAATTATCACTTATAATTACTGCTATAAAAGCCATTCTCTTTGAAAAGTATCACTGAGGGGAAAAGGCCATTTTACAAAAATACTGTGGATTTTTTTAAAGGTTTCTTAAATTCAGAAAAGTAAAAATTCTACTCTGGCAATTAAAAACTGAGGGGAAAAACCCAAAGAGCAACCAGAGAAACTGAAAAATCTGCCAAGTTCATAAATGCAGGACATGGAAGTGTCTGCACTGCATGAGCCCTTCCACATACATATAATAAACACTAAATACAGCAAAATAAAAAAATAGGATTACCAGGACTACTAATTTATATAGCAATGCAATGAACTACCATTATTAATTAGACAGAAAGCAGAATATTTGGCAAATGTGGAGCAAAATTTTCAAAATTTATAGTCATACATGAATATGATAGGATTGGTAATAAATATTGGTAGCAACTGGAAAAACTCCTGGCTCGTTGTGGGAACACATATGCAAACAGCTGAGGAACACACTGACATTTGCTAATCCCATGCCATCAATCAAAATAACAACAGTGAATATTCAAATTTTATCCAGGGAGGATAAATTTCACTTCCAGATGAGCATAAAAATATAAAAAGCCAGTTCATTTCATTATTGAATGATGTCACAACAGCAAGGATAATTATTATTAATTATGGTTTCTTAGTGTTTCATCTTCATCAGCCTCTGAAAATTGAAGATTTTTTTGGTATTATGAGCTGAAAAGGCAAATAGTTTCTTGTATCAATCTTCAGTATCTGGCCAGCTACAGATTTCATAACTGTGCTTAGCTTGTTTTTTACTGTAGAAAGGAATATTCTAGTTTGATAAAATTCCACAGTACCTCCAATATCACCCTGGCTCATCTGTGGTGCAGGTAATTCAGTGACCCAGGAGGTGGCTACAGAATTAACCAGCACAGTCCCCATCTGGATTGTTGTTTGCATTTTTCCATATGGAATGGAAGTCCCTATCCTTCCCTACTGCAGAAATTTTCTGGAGTTTCTACGTCTGGTTAATAGAATGTCATCTTGCAATTAAAAGTTTGTTAATTTAAAATAAAACCTTCAAGTTTAAGCTTCATTCACTCTGGTGCTCAACAATTTATAATGGTTTATACTGCAATCGAAATATTTTTGAAAAATTTCAATACAAGCTGATTTTTTTTCAAGAGATATAATTTGAATTCTTCTTAAATTTACTTTGAATTTTTTTAACCCAGACATAGTGTAAAATATAATCAAAGAGTCCTATAAAAATAGAACCAGGGAAAGATGATTTGCTAATAAAAAAGTAAAAAGAAACCCCTCTGCTGGCAACAATACAGACAACAGAGTTTTCTGAAGGTGGTATTCACCCTGCTTTCATGTCCTCGGGGTTGAGCTGGCTAGAAAAGCCACAATAAGAAAAAAAAAAGAGGGGGCGGAGAAGCAGTGACAAAAAAACCCCAGATGTTGCATAAACATGACTTACCTCAAGTTCAGTGTTTAAATATTTATCTTTCCAATAATCCCCAAGCAAAGTTCATTTAACCACTCTAGTTCCATGTAATTTATTTGTGGAATATGCATCAGCCTAAATCTAATTTTGCTCTGCTTACTTTGGAGAAAGGAAATTAAAAGTGAAATAATGAAGGTGGCCTTTTATTCTTTTTTTTTTTTTTTTTTCCCTTCTTTCCCAGAAACAGGCAGGAAGAGCCCTAAATCAATAAACAAGCAGCAGATGTACTTTCTCTGGTCTGTTTGGTTTGCAGAAAACACAATTTCCAGATAAAGTGGGGGCTTAGCCAGGCAGGAGCTCCGTCACCAGCCCAGCCTTGGCCTCTCAGCACAAAACCTCACACTCCACCAGTTTCTGGCCTCAACAAACACAGACACAATTTTGGGGGTGTGGAGCCACAGTTTCCACCTGGCAGCTAAAAGTGGGTGTAAAACCCTCTCTGCAAGGAGGAAGGTTTAATATCCCCAAGGCAAGGGGGGAGCTGAGGTGATTTGTGTTATCTTTTTAGATAGGGTAGTGGAGAAACAAAAAACTCAAGGGGATGAAAAGAGTAGAGCTTTAATTTATTAGTGGGAAAGGAAAACGGGCCTTATTTGTGATTCCTTGACCCAAAATTGAAGGTTAAAGCTGTTTGTGAATAAGTGCAATACAGGTCCCAGGGCCACCTGAATTCCCAGGGACATCAGTGGGAATTGGAGCAGGACTGGAAGTTCTGAGCTCCCTTTGACTGCCACCACCTCCTGGAGAGGCTGGAGCTGCACAGAGCAGCCCCATGTGCCCCCTGAAATCAGCCAAGGCTGGGGATGCTCCTGGGTTATGGAGTGACTCCAGCAGGAGATCCACCTAAAACACCTTTGTCCCCACAACTGGTTTGTCTATTAAACACTCACAGCCATCTAAATCAACACAAAGTGATCTGATGGCAGAAAATCTGCTGTTTTCAAAGCTGCACAGCATGGGAACAGAAACTGTCATTAAGAAGGAGAACACAAAGTGTAATTCAGTGAATCAATGAGAGCAGCTCCCACAGATCCCTGGAAGAAACCCTGAAGACAAAAAACACTGCAGAAACAAATTTGATTTTGATTCTGGTGTGTCAGTGTTTAATTCATCCTTCCACCAACTGTTTGGACAACTGCTGTCTCAAAAGTCAAGTAACACTTTGCCACCTTATAAAACAAATACCCAAATTGCTGTGACTATAAACTGTAAGGATTTTTTACTGTAGTATTTCAGAGGTGACTCCTATAAATACGCTCCTGTTTGAAGCAGGCTGTAGCTCATATGGAGGATGTGGGAATTAAAATCCATGAAAGCTCGTCTATTTTGTGAAATGCTACTGTAACTCTGAATTTTCAAAGTGATTGCACAGGTTTGGTACAGGATGTGTAGTGTGACTTCATCAGGTAAAATGAAAGTAGATTTCAGAGGTAATTGAAATTCCAAATGAGGACCAGGGAGGAAAGAACCGAGTCAAAGCATTGAGTAGGCAACAGAAAAATTATTCGTGTGGAAAATCCTGCTCGTTACCATTCTCATATAAGATTCATTTGCCACAATGAAGAGAAAATCAGATTGATATGGATAAAAAGTTGTACTCTGTGCACTGCTAGAAGCTAGAGCACAGTGCAGGCAGCCCAAGCAGAAATCTCTGAGCAGACTCAAACTGCCTGACAGCTGGAAGGGACAATGAGGTGGCTGTGGCACATTCCATGACAATGAAAATCCCTTGGGAAAGGCTGTGAGGACAATCCCTGTGCAGCAGAGTTCAGTGCTCCTTGACTCAGCTCCCAGCCTGAGTGTGAACTCAAAGCCAGCAGAGAAATGGGATGGACAGACTGACTGTGCACTGCTGCCTCCTTGGAAAAGTGTGCTGTGGAGGGCAGACAGCAGTGGCAGGGGAAAATCCCAGCATAGCCAGGCACAGGGGGTTATCCTGCAGCTCTGGGTTATCCTGGAATCCTGGGTTTTCCTGGAATCCTGGCGTTTCCTCAGCTTTGGGTTATCCCCAGCGCTGGGTTATCCTCAGCCCTGGGTTATCTGCAGCTCTGGATTATCCTGAAATCCTGGGTTATCCTGCAGCCCTGGGTTATCCTGGAATCCTGGGTTTTCCTGAAGCCCTGAGTTTTCCTTGGTTCTGGGTTATTCCCAGCCCTGGTTCATTCCCAGCTCTGGGTTTTCCTGCAGCCTTGGGTTATCCCCAGTTCTGGGTTTTCCTGCAGCCAAAGGCTGAGGGTGAGAGGAGAGGATGGGCAGGTGGGGAAGGGCAGGAGAATGGAGCAGAGCTGCCCCTCTCTCCCCACCCCAGCTCTCAGGGTGATGTCCCTCATTCATCCATCACCTGTCACCTCCAGAGGTCACAATATCCCAGAGTTTGGGGTTCAGGGCAATCCTCCAGCAGCAGGAGCCCAGTGGATTTAGTGCAGGACTCTGGGGATTGTTAGAGGACAATCAGTGATGGTAATTAATGCCCATTGGTGGATACCAATCATTGGAAAAGATAACAAGGCCCCTGACAAATCTGAGATTTAGCTTTAGCATCTTTGCATTCTGCAAGTTCAGTTGAAAGTATTTAATTCTCTTCTGTATCTAGAAAATAGTGGACAATGAATTCGTAACTTGTCATAAAATAATTTTTAAATTTTGTTCTGAGCATAATGTCCTTCCACTGATTATATAATTAATTTGATTCTACTAGATAGAAAAGTCTTTAGGACACCCAGAACACAGCTGGATGTGCTGTTCTGGAGAATCCTGGACAAAATGTGCCTTAGGGACTGGTAGAGAGGAGTGTTTGCCCAACATATTCCTTTACTGTTTGAATTTTGTGAATTGAATTTGATATTGAAATTGACCAAGTTGGTCTGTTTAGATCACCTCTAACAGCAGCCCTGGGATGTGCTGTGGGAACAAATCAATGGCTCCCAATTAATTTCTTCGTGCTCCCCAGTCCTACTGCCCTAAGTGAGGCTTGGCAATCGATAATCCCAGAGGTGCTGACCCTGCCACGCCTGCCTGGGCGCTTTCTGCCTTCCCTCTGCAAGCTTCCAGCCTTCTCCAGCTCTTCCCTCACGTGAAAGAAGCCTGTTTCCTCTAGGTAAGAACAGGGATGTTAACAGGTCCAAAGAATTTTCAGGTGTTAGTCCTGGGCTTGGTTCCATCCTTTTGGTTTGAAGCTAAAACTTTAGACTGGAAAAGTAAAAAATCCCAGTGTGGCAGCTTGAAATCAGGACATTTTGTACAGGATTCCTGGCTCAGTGTTCGGTGTGGATCTAAAGGCTGAAAACTAGACCAATAATTCCAATAATTCCGAATATTTGTGGGGTTTTTTTCCTAACAGACAGAGTGTGTCTTGAGGAGGATGGGAATGAGAAAGAAAAAGGATCAGAGCACTAATATTTGTGTAACTGTTCAGAAATGAAATAAATCTGCTGCTGTAAAACATGTACACTTCTCTCTAAAGGTAACAAGCTACTTTGAGCACACCTAAACCTCAGCCTCAACAAAATGCATTTTCATGAGCCTGGATTGGAATGGTTCAGGTCATGTTAATGAATTTTCAATTCCTAGGCTTGATTTGGGTTGTGACAAAACACAGAATTCTTTAAGCAGCCCTGTCCTGCATGTCAATCCAGAGATGTTCTTTATTACTCTCTAATCAAACCTCAGCTTGCTTCCTCATGGAACATTTTTCTTTACAAAAAGAGGGTGCCCACAGGGTTACACACATCCAGATTGCCACAGCAACCAAAGCTCCGAAGGTGAAAAAGATTTCTGAACTCTGCATTTATGTCTGTATTCCACTTCCAACAGCCAGGAAATACAGGCACAGATCTGTGCTGAGCGGGATTTGCATTAATAAGGAATGCAGGGAAAGAGCTGCGCCTCCAAAACACACCGCTGGGATATATTTTCCTTGCTATTCTAAATTAAATCTGAGATGAAATAATTTTGTTTTAAATGCCTTTTATTGCGGCTTTTATTTGTAATTCATTATTCGCTGGAACCAGCGATTGTTGGAGGCTCACAAGCAGAGCATTGAGAGGTTTCCTTTCCATGAATGAAGTTCTGTCCAGCCTGCGAACAGGGACTGCGGTTCAGGAAAATGCCCAGAAGCGCAGGGGAAGATCGGGGGGCTGCGAAAGCAAACGGAGCTTAAAACAGGACAGCTTTGTTTACTTGCCCAAAATAAGATCGCAGGGCCGGCTTTTAAATCCCGACTGGAAGCGAACTCGCTCGAGATAAAACTCTGGGAAAATCAGCTTCAGATCGGCGTAGAAGGCGTTTCAGCGGGAGCTTTTTGGCGATTAACATTTCGGGCCGATGTCACCGCTGAAGGCGCTGCGAGCTGCGGGAAGGCGGAGCCGCGGCTCGCCCATAAATGCGAGGCTCAGTGTTCAGGGCGATCCGCGGGCGGCGAGCGGCGCTGGCAGCGGAGCATCCCCGAGCAGCGCGGCTCTGGAGCGTTTCCCCGTGCGGAGCATGAGCGCGGCGGGCGGCGGCAGCTCCGGGAGCCCGGGGGCAGCGCTGCTGCTGGCGCTGCTGCTGGCGCTGCCCGCAGCCCTGAGCGCCTGTAGCTGCGCCCCCGCGCACCCGCAGCAGCTGCTGTGCGATGCTGCCCTCGGTGAGTGCCCCCCGAGCCCCGGGGAACGGGGGAACGCAGCGCACCGCCCGCCCCGCGCACCCGCTGGAGGCTTCGTGCTGCTCCGGGGCTGGCAGCGCTGGGCTGGGCTGGGGAGCGGCTGTGCGTTTACTCGCTTCTGCTTCTTTCTATAGAGTTTATATATTCTAGGTGTTTTATATATATTAGTTATTCTAGGTGTTATATTCGATATACTTGGTATATATTATACATTATACAATATACATTATAAATTATTTAATTATAATATAATATAACTATAATATAATTATATATTATATAGTATATGGTATATAGTATGTGGTATATAGTATATTATATATATTATACAATATAGATTATATATAAGATATTACATATTATAATTACATTATATAATATATATTATATTACATATTATATATTACATATGCTATATATTATAGAATGTATATTTAGATTATATATTATAGATTGTCTATTATATATTGTATATTCTATATATTTTATACACAGAGTATAATATATATTGTATAGTGTATATTATATATTGTATAGTCTATATATTTTATATACATAGTATATTATATATTCTATATATTCTATATATTTTATATAGATATATATTATATTATAATTTTTTAAATTTACATTTTATATATTTTACTTTTATCATCTATATTTGATATATTTTAATATTATATATATATTATATATTATCTTTTCTATATTTTGTTGTTATATTATCCTTTTATATGATATACATTATATATTTTACATATTTTACATATTTTACATATTTTATATATTTTACATGTTTTATCTATTTTACATATTTGACAATTTTGATGTATTTGTATATGAGGTCCTAACTTAGAGAATACCTGAGCTTTCCAATATCTACTGCTATATTTACACCACTATCTCCTACATAGAAAGTATTCTATCTGCTATATATAAAATATTCTAGATATAAAATACTCTATCTAAATATGTCTGCAATGTGTAGACTGCCTATATAGACATTTTTATAGCACTTCAGGGAAAAAATCCAAACCAGAAAAACAAAAAAACTAAAGAACCACAAAAAGTAAGTCCCCAGTTCTTACTTGCTGCAACTTTTGAGCTTTGTTCCGCTATTCTATACTTTCTTGAATTTATTCTTGGGGTTTTCTGTCATTTTCTGGAGCAGGGAACTGATAGGTCCCTTATTTTCTGCAGGTAAACTGGCTACAGCAGCTCCCTTTTGGGACAGTTGTGCCTCGTGACAGCCAGGCAGCACCGTGGTTGTCAAACAACTCATAGAAAGAACCTAAAGATCCCAAAATTAGGCTGCAGGGGGATGAGAAAATGGGACATTTTGAGAAAATGTGTCATTTTGCAGCCTTTTGATTTCATTAGCTCGGGCTAAGGCTGGTTAAGCTCCATGGGGTGTGAAGAGTAAATGTAGAACATGAGTTTCCAAAGTGCCACAGAATTAGCATCTCTATGGGGCAGGCAATACCTTCTGCATACTGATTCATTGCTTTTATGCCCTGACAGAAAATCTTTGTGGCCATGACAAACTCTGAGCTCTGTTTGTGGCCATGAGTTAAATTGGTTTTTAATCTGCCCGTGTTCAGGGGTTTCATGGAGGTACCTCCACCAGGCATTACATGCTTGGGGGTGCTTAAGGAGAGAAAGGAAATAAAAGTTGTGTTACAACTAAATGAGTGTGCATTTAACTGTGCAGAAGAAAGTGACAGTTTTTCAACAGACTTAACGTAAAAGTTTTCCAAAATGAACAATTTTACATACAGGAAACTCAAAGTGTTCAGTATGGGCTACCTTGATGAATATTTTCATTCAGAGGGGAGCCATTCTGATGGTACAGATTTGTATTTACTCCTTTCTTAGATGTATTTTACGGATATTAACAACATCAGGCTACTTTTTATTCAAATACTGAAGATAATTTTATGTTACAATGTTTGGACTTGATGCTCAAGCTCTCACTCCTATAAATATTCCTATCTAAGTAAACTTCCTCTTTTGGCTGAGGAATGTTTATGTCAAGGATCCCTTTGTCCACTACTTATACTTTAAAAATACCATTCCTGTGTACCATAAAATGGGAGATGGAGGGAATTCTCCATCCCAATAAGTACACACGTATTTTTGCACACACATTTGCACACACACACACACACAAAACCAGCTCTGAGCGTTCATGGCTGAATTACTGGATGTGCTTTGGCCACAACATTTTGCATGAGCGGAGCAAAATCCCTGGGAAGGAGCTGGAGTGGAGCTGCCTGTCCTGTGTGAGAGGAAGCTGCAGGGAGCAGCTTGGCAGAGCAGCTCCCCCAGGCTGGTGCCAGCAGCCTTTGTGGCCAGGAGAGGAGCGGTGCCCGGCAGGAAGGGGCACCCCGGGCTGGAGGCACTGCTCATCCCCTGGGAATTGGGGCTGTGCCTCCACAGCTGCCTCGGGGACACACCTGTGGCCTTGGGGACACACCTGTGGCCTCAGAGACAGACCTGTGGCCTCGGGGACACACCTGTGGCCTTGGGGACACACCTGTGGCCTCAGGGACACACCTGTGGCCTCGGGGACACACCTGTGGCCTCAGAGACACACCTGTGGCCTCGGGGACCTCAGGGCCACCTGGCTGGCAGCCGTGTGCTGAGAGTGTTCCACTTCTTCAGTCATTAAATTCATCAACCCGTTAAGTTCATCCCATGTAGCCACAAACACAGCCAAGGATTTCCCCGCAGGATTTCCTAGCACACCTTACTAAAATAAAGATACCCTGACCCAAAACTCGGTGGTAAAACCAGAGATAAAGTCTCAAACTTGCTCATGGAGCTACCAAGCATCCCATGTCCTCCAGCCACTGTGTAAAGGTAATATTTCTGATTTCCTCCAGCTTTGGTGGAGGTGGAGGGATTGAATTGACATTACCTGAACTTCTGATTGAATGTGTGAAGCCACTCAGCAACAGCATTTCTGAGAGATCCAAGGAAAAACAAGCAGAGAAATGAATTTAGTCCAGACAAGCTCTTGTGCTTCGCCTTTCATTAAGATGATTGGTGCTGTGACACTTTGTCCTTCGCTGCCAGGAAGTTTTTGTGGCTCTAAATGCCCACAGGCAGCGCAGAACCTGAGTGATCCCGGAGTGCCCAGGGCATTTCTGACAGATCCAGGGTCAGGGAGAGCTCCTGGTCCTGCCTGAAATCAGGGATGAGTGGAGAGGCTGCAGGCGTTATGGGCTGGGAAGAACCGTGGGGTTTGCTGGGGTAAATCAGGAGAGACCTTGGCTTTGTTCATCTTCCCACAGAGCCTTCAGAGGATGTGATTTTGTACAGACTGGGGCCATTTTCATGAACTTCTCAGTAGTTTTAAATTTCGCTCCAGAGCGAGGTAACTCCTCGTTTGTAGGAAGTGCCTGGCACCGTGAGAGATACAAAACCAGGGATCCAACCCTCCTGTGCTCCTCCAAATGCTGCTGAGACCCTTCTGAACCGTGCTGAATTCCTTCAGCCCCCAGCAAACACCTCTGCTTCCCCAGAGGACTTTCCCCTGAGAATGGAGAGCTTTAATTAAACATTGTCTGTGTTAATTATCAGTGCTGCCTGCAATGCCCAGCTTTTCTCCTCACAAAAACGTGGGGAGGAGGTGCTGGGTAGCAGATTCAGTAGTGAGGCCCTGGAGTGCCAATAGATGGAAACCCTTTGGAAAATTGCCTTTTTTTGGAGAGAAACATGGATGCAATTGAGTTTACCAGATAGTGCCAAGGTAACAGATTTCCCTTTTACCACTGAATTTGTCATCCTGGCCTCAGTTCTGGACCAATGTGCAATCTGGAGACAGAAATGGGGTATGGACAGCACTGATTCCTTTCTAAAGTCTGGCACTTTAAATTCCTGCTGGTTTTTCCCCTTGGGCTACTTTTTGGACAGTAGGAGAAATATGTAAATACTTCACATTTCTTAGCTGTGTAAAACCAGCTCCCTTCAAAGTTAGTTCTATTCTTTCTGATTTAAGTCTTACTATTGTTTTTTCTTAAAATATATATTGAAAATTATGTTTTTACTGAACAGCAATTGCTAACAGGTCTTGAATATATATATATATTAAAAAAATATAGCTTCAGGAAACAGTTCTGCAGCTTTGGGGAAGAGTGGCACATTTCGAAATAGGATGGAAACTTTATAGCTGGAGCTTGGCAGCATTTTCAGCCCATTAAAATCTCCCAAGATCAAGCATTGTAAAGATGTGCCAGATGATATATTGAATTTTAATCACATTTAAACCTAACAGTAAAAATTTTCTTTAAACACGCCAGAATTAAGTTTTCAGAGTCAGCTCTTCTGGGAGATAATCACAATATGCTATTTCTTTATTACTGAGTTTCAAATGAAAACTTTCATGGCTCAGTGTCCCATGATTTTGCCTCTCTGCCATGTAATATCCAGTTTTGTGCTGGAATGGATTCATTATGAGGTGGGAAGCAATTTTTGCCTAGTGGGAAAAACCAGCTTTGGGGAATGTGTTGGAAATGGGGGGAGATGTTCTTGCAGGTGAGGAGAGGAAAGGTGAGCAGTGATATTCGATGTTTTACTGTTCCTTTATTGGGTTTTGCTCCCTTCATGGGAAGCTCTGCTCACTCACTGAGGCTGCTGAGCCCCCCAGGGAGGGTCTGACCCAAATTTAGCTGTGATGCCATTGCCCTTCATGCTCTGGGGGCAGTGACAGCCCCCCCAAAGGACAGTGGGGTGGCAAACCCAGGCTTTCTGTGAGGTTTTTGTGAATCCTGCCAAAAATCGGGGCTCGTGATGCTGTTGCTTGGGCAGGACAGCTCCTGGCAGGATCCTGGGTCGTGGGCGATGCTCCCCTAACTTGGGCTCATGGAATCCTGGAATTCCTACAGCTTTTTGGACTTCTCCATAGCATGAAAAACTCATTTCTGTTCCTGTCCTGCCGAGCAGAGGCAGATCCCAGTGCTTTACACCACCCCCTTCCCCTGAGCACCAATAATTCACATTTCCAGAGCCACTTGTCACCGGCAAGGAAGGAATATGCAGCTGCTCACAGGTAGGAGGAAATTCTGCTCCAAGATTTGGGAATTGGGTGGCAGAAACGCTGAACTGGGCTCGTGCTGTTCCAGTTCTGTCCCAAAGAACAGGCAAAAAGCCACCTGAGCATGGTTCTTGCAAGGATTTGTGTGGGGAGGCAGCACTGGTGCCACTGGAGGAGAGGGCTGCTAGGTCCATCTCCAGAACCAATGAATCCTCTTAAAACAAGCTAAAATTATCCTAATTTCAAAACTGATGTTGGTAGGCTTATGCAGATGGGCTGAAAATGAGGCAAATCTCAGCCTTTTCCTCAGCAAGGGGCTGGGGAAAAAAAGAATTCCTGTGTGTCCCACCAGTGCTCAGGAAACCAAAGTTGGCAGGTAGGAATCATTCCCAATCATTCTTCCCTACAGCCACATTTTGTTACGTGACAAAAGTTAGTTCACCAACAAAAATGAATGAGAAATTAAGTAATCTTTCATCTATTTTGGCTGTACAGCACCCTGTCAAACTCAGGTAGAGAAAAGAGGACCAGGTTTCTTTACTTCTCTAAGTACAAAAGAAATATAAAATATTTTTTCTTCCTTTTATGCATACTTTTATGGATATTAATAGCACTTTCAAATATTTTTTTTTTTTAAATGGACAACATGAATTCTAAGAAATTGTTTAGTTTAAAGGAGCTGCTGATGCATTTAGAGAGAAGTAAAAATACCCTGCAAAGGGCCATCACTGATAAAAATGCCCGTGGATGGCAACTCAGGAATAATTGCAGTACACATAAATTGCTTGGTTTCACAGCCTGAAACATCTAAATGCTTTAAAAAATGCAAAAATCCAAAAAACCCTGGCTGCTCTGGCTGCAGGAATGTTGTGGTGTCAATCCCTGATTACAATTCTGTGTATTTGTACCTGAATATCCAGTGACAAACCTCAATATTCCCATTCAGTGAGTTCCTGGAATGCTGCTGTGGGAATGGCACTGAGTCCTTCCCTTTGCAGCTAAACAGTGAAAATAAATTTCACTGAAATATTAGTGAAAAAGCTTCCCAGGATCCAGCCTGAATTTCCTGTTTGGGAATAGGAAGAATAAGACCTGAATGAGACCTACAAATAACCCTACATTTACTTGAGGGTTTAGGATAGGAGCAAACACTTGGAGAAGTTAAAAAATCCATGGAAAGTTGGTTTCCTACCTCACTTTTCAGTGCTGAATTCAAGACTTAAATCACACTGCCAGTCTCATGCAACTCTAAGAAATGATTCCCAGTATTCTGTAGATGGGTGCTCTTCAGGTCATGCTCTTCACCTCACTTCATGCCATTTCAGCATGAAAATGGGGCTCAGTCTGGGAAAACCCAGAGTTCTCCTTCCCTCTACTCACTGGATTTTCGTGGTAGTGTTCCCAACTCTTCAAAGTTGGGCTGTAAAATGAGGTGGCATCACAAAACTGAACAAAAGGACGGGGTTTTAAGGAGCCAGACCCACTGAGCACAACATTCCTGTCAGTTAGAACATAGCTGAAAACTAACATAATTTAATGGAAAAAGAATCCCAGAGCTGGCTATTAGGTAGTAAAATGAAATTTCAGAAATGTGCTGGTTGCCTGACATAGAAGTAACTCAATCACATCAACTTGTTGCTGAATGTGCTCCAAATTCAGGAGCAAACCAAATAACTGAGTTACTTTTATTTAAAATCATTTGTTGTAATTCTGGGAAACGAAACCTCCTCATTTCAAAAACAACATTCTGCACACACTGAGGGGAGAAACAAAGATTAAATAATATAAAACAGAGCCCGTGAAAGGCTGCCAACCTCTTAATCCTATTAATGTGCCAACTTTAATCCCAAACTTTCTCATTAAAAACTATCTCAGCAATGTGGGGTTCCTTCCACCCCGAGGAAGGGCCGTGTCCCCATGAATGGAAATCCACAATAACATCATGTATGTTGTTCCACAGGCTTTGGAGCATAAAGAGAGTGTTATTCTCCAGCTGAAATTAGGCAGATGTTGATTGCCAGTCAAATGATGTGGTATCTGAGGCTTGTGAAGCGGAGAGAAATGTTTCTGGTAACATGAGGAGCAGCTGTGAAAATAAAGCTGGCCTTGAACAGCATTAGGAAATCAGGGTAGATTTTAGGTGATATTTAAGTTAAAAGAATCACACACTTCTCTTAAAAATACACTCATCTCTTCTATTTGAAAGTTGATAAAACTGAGACACTAAAAGCTCACTCATAAATTGAATGTATTCTTCTAATAAATAAATAAGTAATTAAATTAAACCACATAATCTTCTGGTTTGACAAGGAAGCCAAACCAAATCAACTCCTGCCTTCAACACGAGGAATTTTCGCATCCTGAGCCAAAAACACAGAGATGCACAAAATCCTGACCTACCTGAGAGTCCTAATGAGTTTAAACATTGGCCTTGCACACCCCAAAAACCTGAACTGGAAATGCAGTTTGGGTGCAGACTGGAACAGTTCTGTGTTAAAACTCTACAGAGAAACCAAACCCTGGGAAGCATTCACGCTGAGAAATGATGCAGTGCAAATTAATATTCATATCAAGGAGTAATTAGGAAATCCTCAGTGTCTGTTTTACCGACTTTGAGAGGATTTCTGGGGGTTTCAGTCCTCAAAAGTTTCCATGGGGTTTCAGCCCAAGTCATGAACTCCACTGCAAGGCTTTGATTTCTTAGTTACAGAAATGATTATCTCACCACCCTTATCTTCTTAACTGGAAACATCAGCAAGACTAAGAAATGCTCTTCCATACATTACTTTCCATAGAATAAAGGGAAAAATCTTGCTAGAGTTACAGTTAAGTTCTTCAACAAGCTCTGTGCTTACAGATCCAAAACACTTTTGTTTAAATAGTCCAGAAATCTCCACAATTTTTCTTTCTCCTGATTTCAAAACCTGTGCTTCAGCTGATCACTGTGCTGATGATTCAGTTGTTTTACAGTTGGCTATAAGCATTTATTGATGGAATATCAGGAAACAAAAATACAAAGCAGGAAAAATAAAACTGCCTTTATATCCCAGCGAGCAGAAACATCTTTTGAACTGAAGATTCCTCAGCTTTGGGTCTGGGAGTTGTGGAGCAAGAGTGACAATTTAGACTTAGAGATCAGAATTGCATCCTGCAAAGGCAGAGGAGGTTTTTTCACCCTCACTCAGTAGTGGGCCAGCTTTGCTGCTGCTCGTTCTGTTTGCATCTAGAACTGAACTCCTCCCACAGCCCCAGACATCTGAGCTGAGTTACAGTTTGGAAATGAAGCTACTGTTTGCTGCTCTGTCCTGTTGAAAGATTAATTGATAGATGAGCCATTTGCTAAAAACATTTGTTTTTCTTCAGCTGTTTAAAGATCATTCAAAGAGCGTTCAGCGCTGACTTGTTCTCAAAAGGTAAATAAAAATGTAGGGTTTCCACTCCTGAAAGAATCAGGATGAAGTGGCACCTCAGCAATTCCTGAAGTAAACATCTTTCCCTCTCTCCTTAAGTCTGAAACAATTCCAAGCTGTGCAATTATTCTGAAATCAACACTGCAAAAGAAGGGTTGCAGTCTCCTGGATATCGAAAGCATCGAAGGCTGTGTGGGACACCTGCACTCCAAGGCTGTGACAGGAGCCACTGGAAAATTTTCCCTGATTTTCTCTCAGAGCAGTGTGTTGCATCCATCTCATCCCCAACCTGGCAGTGCCAGCAATAATTTGGCAGCACTCCTGTGGGAATTCAGGAGTCCTTTCTGACCTCCCTCTCACAAACACTGCCTGAACCATTCTGACACACATCACTCTTTATTCTCTGCCCAGACTCCACTTCCAGACCAGCCCTTCCCCAACACTGGGAATCTTCTGTATAGGAATTTAAAAAAAATGGATATTTTGAGCTATTTCTAGAGGTGGTGATGATGGCCAGCAAGTTTTGCTTAAAAAAACCCCAATAAAGCCAATTGGAGGTAAAACACTTGGACAGCCATGGCAGAGGTGGTCTGGGACTGACTGGAAGTGTCCCAGTAAATTCATAACAACCAGATTCTGAAAGATCCAATTAAATAGGAATTGCAAAAGTGAGAGTTGCCTGAGCTCAGCTCAGGCTGCTTATTGTAAATAAAGATTAAGATTCACATGCCACCAAGTTGCAAAGCAAAGATGTGAAGCAGTAAAAAGCAGGAGAGCTTTTGCAAACACAGACAAAAAACCTTTTTCCTGCAATACAGACCACCTCAAATTATGTGAGATGGAGTTACAGCACTTACAGATCCTCTTTTTTTGGACTCAGACTAAAGAAAAATGAAGGCAATTATAAGTGGGAAAAGGACAAAAAAATTTGGCATTTTCATGAGAGTGTAGTTGGCAAATCCTTCAGCATGAGCAGATAAACCCAGAATATTTCCTCTTCGGGGACTTGCTTTGGAAAGGTCTTAAACAGTTCAGGTTAAAGGCAATTTACTGAGCCATTAAATCAGCCTGGTGGCGCTGGCAGGGATGGTTGCTCATGGCAGAAATGCTCCCAGGGATGTTTGGAATACATGCAGACATTCCCAGAGCTTTCAAATGACTGACATGGTACCACTGCCACTCCTGTTGGGAGCCAACAAATCAAATCAAATACTGAAACACCAAGAAAACAAAAACTTCATTCTCCCCACAATTACCTCTGAAATAATCTGCTTTTAAAATATCAGTGTGTATTTAAAGGTACACATTGGGTATTACATTAATTCTTAATTAAATTAATCCTTAATTAATCATTTTCTGTCAATCATTTTCTGTTTGCTCCTTTTTGGTAGCATTAGTGATACCTGTGAGCTTCAATCAGATTTACAATCTGTGTTAGCAATGCTTCTTTCTTCCTCTTATATGTATTCTGAGAAATTACAATATTTTCTGTACACATGAATATTTCAGCAAGTTAATTTGCTCTCTTCATTGGTGAGAATCAAAGCTTTACCACAAGCAAATATGGCAAGTAAATCTCTACCACCACTGAATAATCCAGCATGTTTAAAGAGGCAGGGAAAGGGAGGGTAGCAATGCTGGACAGATGGGACAATTGCTCTAAATTATGGAGGAAGATTTTACAACCTCTTGTCCATTTAGAGGTTTTGTGAGCAATATAAATCAGCAGCCAATAGACCATGTTTAATTTAGAATTCTCTCCAAGGTATCTATTCTACCTTTCCCATCCTGTGCAGTGTTGCTTTAAGGGGGTTCACTAATTTTGGTCTGTTGTGACAAATTCTGTGCAGACTCCTCTTCTTTTTCGAGGCTGATTATTCATTCTCCTTGCCTGCTGACTCTGTTCCCTCTCTGCCAGAAAAGTTAAGTGTCTCGGATGTCTAGTTCCCTAGCTAAAGAATATTTTTTGTCATATCTCTGTACTCCTGAAACCAAAGTGTTCCACACTGCTCTTGGGTTCCTTGGCAGCCCTGATAGAATTTCTTGCCATTATTCTCCTCCCAGATTCCAAGAGAGGACCACAATATATTGGCCTCAGCTTCTGTGCCCTCCAGACACAAAGATGCTCAATGAAATAACGTGGTCATGCCCTCTCTCCAGAGATTTTCTTGGACTCCTTGCATTATTTTACCATGACCTGACTTAAGGTGACTGCAGTAGATGTGGTTCTGCTCACAAACTTTATTTTGCTCTCTGGTTGCTCACAGTTCAATCTGCCAGCTCCAGATGCCTGACCTCAAGCAGGGGCAGAGCTGAGCTGCAGTGGTGTTTGCTGGCCAGGCTGCACGCAGACATTTCCCCTGGAGCAGCTCTCCCCAGGAATTCCAGTCCCTTCTGGGACTTCCAGCTTCATCTCTGGTCTCACACTGAACCCTCTGAATTCATTCACCACCCAAACTGAAGATGGGCACTGCTGAAAATCTCATTATCACACTTGTCCCCAGTCTTCTCTTACAGAATACAAATTTTAGCACTTGTGGTGACAGGGTGTTAATAAACCCCCTTCTTTCTTAATCCCACAGCAACCCCCTGAGGGAAACCACCAGTCCTTTGGATGAGAAAATTTGTTAATGAAAACTCTTGGCTAACTTTTGTTCTGACTGGAACAAAACCTATGGCAGCACCAACACTGCACTGGGGTATTTCCAGGTGGTTTATCCCAATATTCAAATGAAAATCATCAGTATTACACCATTGATTAGTTAATGTAGCAGCTCTGGAAGCTTCTGTTACATGACTGCAAAATAAATTAGGATATATAAAATAGGAAATGAGGAAAGTGATCCAGTTACTTAAATGAGGAGTTCTTAAAAATAGACAGGCACATCTTTATCAGGTGGTGTAAAATTGAAAGAATTGCCACAGGATGGATTTCTATTTTGCTGCAGCCAGCTAAGAAAGCAGAATAAAGGAAAACCAACATACCTGGAAGTAACCCCAGGAACAGGGACTGCCATTGCCACCTGGCCTGCAGAGCCCAGAGACAGTTCAGCTCTTTCCTGCTTTATTCTAATATTATTCCAATATTCTAAATTCTATTATTCTATTATTCTATTATTCTATTATTCTAAAATCTATTTTATTATTCTAAATCATTGGACCTGAAAACTTGACCTTTACAGCTCCAAACCCCTCATGTGGACTCTTCTGCACTTTCTTTTGATGAATTCTTTCATCACACCCAAGGCACCTCCGAGCCAATATCATGTTCCAAGCGTGTTTGAGTGGCCTGGGATCAGAACTGCTGCAGTGCAGGAAAGGGAGAATGGCACAAGGATTATTTGGATTCCTTTGGATATTTAAAACAGTATTGGAGCTCACTAAAGTGTTGCAATGAGGCAAAAGCCTCTTCTAATAACTTTTTTTGAGAAAAAAAAGAGTCTACATATACACTTCTGAGGCAATAAAAGCCCTCTTCTCCCACACCCCAAAACTTTTGGACAAGAAGAGTTTTTGAAGTGAGTTTGCATAAACTCAAGGTCTCTGTGGTTGGGGCTCCAGCAGTTGTCACTGTGGGATTTTCCTTTTACCATAATTCTGTGTGTGGGATCTGGTAGGAATTTGAGACATTTATGGAGCAAGTTTTAAGCTCCTGCACCCCAAAGAGGGAAGAAGTTGTGATAAATAGATAATAAATAGATGATAGAAGTTTGAGTTAATCTTGCAGCAGAAGAGTGAGCAGAAACAGCTGCATATTTTTTGTGAAAGTGCTTTCATTTTGGTGAAAGGACAGATTCTTATAGAGAGAAGTTAATTTGAATATAAGGGCCTTCAAAATGATGCACATCCATATTCTGTGGCCATAGATCTGCTACATTCTGACTGACATGGCATTTCAGAAAAAAAACACTTTTTGGATGCTTTTCATCTACATTTAGGATGCCATCCTCAGTCCAACCATGTATCAGCCACACACTTTCATTTAGGTCCTTCTCCTTGTGCCTTTTATTCCTTGTCCCTCCAACAGCAAGAACATCTAAGAATAGCTTGACTGAAGTGTCAGACATTAAAGAGACAGGTGGAAAAAAGTGATCAAAAATTACTCTTTATATTTTAGGTAATTAAATGAAAGGGCTAAATTGAGGCTTTAATATATAAGAGGAAAAAAAGGGTTTCATGAGTCCTGATGATAACTTTTTATGACTTACATCTTTTCCTATCAACAAAGTTTTTGAAGTCTTATTTCAAGGATTTTGTAGCAAAGCTGATTGTGATTATAAACTTGTGAGATAGGAGCTCAGCTTCCCTGATTTCTTGAGAGAAAGACTGCATAGAAGATGTGGAAATCACATTTCTATTCACAGAGCTAGTGTGTAGCCTGAAAAAAACCTGAAGTGAACTGGAGGCACAACTGAAACACAGATTCTTCCTCAATATGCCTATATCTATTTATCTACTTATCTATTTATCTATGTATCTATGTATCTGTTTATCTATTTATCTATTTAAAACAAGAATGCACATAAAGATTTATATACAATAGATCATTTCTTGTTCTTATGTCCAGCAGAATCTTAAGTATCTTCCTAGATAATTATTTTTTGCTGTGCTTAACAGATAGTGGAGGAAAAGACCTCACTTCTTCATCAGTTTTTTACCCTCTCCTTTACCTGCTGGTTCTTAGGATTATGAAGTTTATCTGGGGAGTTGGAGTAGTAAAATTGATTATTTTAGCCTGTCTTCTAACATTTGGACTGTGGAAAGCAGCTTGAGGATAATCTCACCACTTAAGTACAGTAATATTATATAAAACATTAGATAGTGTAATACAGAACGCATTATTTAATAATGCCAACTTGTAACAATGAGAGGAATTCTTCACTCAACACTTTTCCCTCAGTTATTGCCTTAGAAATAACTCAGAGTCTAAAAAGGACACTACTTTTAGGGAATATATGAATTTCAGTGGACAAAGTGCAAGGATTTTGTTTATCCAGATTCCATCCATAACTGTGCCTTGGGATGGGCCCTGCAGTGACTGCTCAGTTCTTTGTGTCTTCTTTCCCTTATTATTTCATCATTTTTTGTCACTGTGGTGGACTAAAATCAATTTCATGGCAGGGAATTTCCTCTGACTAAGGAAATGTACCTGTAAGAAAAGCAGCTCCTCATGAATCACAAAAATCTCTGACCCACAAGGTGATGATACAGTTTATTTCCAGGTATTAATTAGTGTAGCTAATTCCAGAAGGAAACCTCCAAGTTTTGGGAAAGATGCTGCTAAAGCCTTACTCTCTGCCCTTATTGCATAAAAACACTTTGGTGTTGTAGAAACCCTGACACTTTTCTCCTGACTGGATAAACACATATATCAAATGATAAACTAAAGATGTTCTGTGTTTTACCCAGTTAAAATGATCTTCTACTGATTTACAAATGATTAGGAGGAAAGAAGGAGTAAATATATTCTTAATAAATTTCTAAATGAGAGTGCCCAAGGGCTGAGCATTGTCCTCCTGTCCCTCAAATTCATTTCCTTTCAGTTCAGTCACCTGAGACAACCTACAGCTGCAAAGTGAGGAGAAAAAAATGACATTTTATCGAAGTTGAGCCCACAGAAAAGCTACATCCTCCCACTGAAAAATTGAAGTCTGTATTTTTAGTGCAGAACGAATCCGAGGCATTCGGAATTACTGGCACTGAAATATGAAATCTGTGCCTATGTATTCCATTGATGCAAATTCCTCATAAGGAAGCAATAACAGCTAAAATGACATTATTGCTGAACAACCAGAGGCTGTTCTCACTCACACAGAGAGGCCAAACCAGGCGTGGAACACTTGAAACCATGTCCTGAAAAGAAGTGCAGAGTTGGAGGAATCCTGAGCCCCCTGAACCACGAGCGAGGAGAGGGAGATGCCCAGGAATGCTCCAGCAGGAAGTGCTTGTGGTTAAAAACAGGAGCAACCACATGAATCAGAGGTTTGAGGAGACAGCTAGACGACACTGATGGCAAAAAAATATTAATGCACAGAAAATAAAAATCTAAAGGAACCCAAGAAGAATTAAAAGGCGCCAAAAGATCTCAGTGCGTTTGAATCTGGTTTCAGGAGAACAGAAGGGTAAAACCCAAATAGCTGAAAGTCTAGACAATTAAACTTTCTTCCTGTTAAAATAAAATTCTCAGTTGGTCCTCCTTTGCCATCTGGAAGCTTTCTCTTAAACAAACGAATGAAATACAGACATCACAAAAATGCTTCTCATTTTCATCTCCACAGCCACTAAGAGATCTCTTCATGACAAACCCCAGCACGTTACACTTTCAGCCTTGCACAACTCCACAGAGACCCCTGGAGCTATCAGGGATTATCTGTGACCTTCCTCTCATGTGCTAACAAGTAGAATTTCATAAAAATATGGAAGTGCACAATGTTTCAACATTAAACACGTGGGGAAAGCAGTTTTAATTATCCCACGCTGAGTAGGCAGGAAAAGATTTCCTGCACATAAACTGTGTTATGGTACTGGGAAAATAATGTTGTTTTCTCAGCCCTTTCCTCCAGAATTGAACAGACTCTTTAATGAGAAATCCTTCTTTACTTTTTAGGGAGCAATGATGCAAAGGAGGGCATCTCAAAACCAAACAACACCATCCTAATTTGTCCCTGCCAGCAGCGTAGAGCGTGCACAATCCACAACACTTTTCCCTGGAAGGAGATCAGAGCGCTGCAGACACACAGTTAATTTGTGGGATTGCTCACATCTGCAGATGATTAAAGAGATGCTGCCACTTTCCACGTGAAATGAGGAGCTTGCTGCTCATATTTAAAAGAACTCTTTCCTCCCAAGGAATCTGGAATGCTCCTCAAGAAGGGTTTAATGGCTCAGGAGCAGGGAGCATCCAGCTGGAGCTTGGAAGCTGCAGGCAGCTGCAACACGTGGATTATTCCATCCAGTTTACTCTGCTCATTAGTTGGGAAATGGGAATTTTTCCAGGGTTAGGTGGGACTCACCTCTACCTGGTTGTGTTTCCTGTTCCTTTTATTTAGCTATGATGTTAAATACGATAAAAATGAGGTCAATCTAGTAAAAAAATGGAGTTTTTGAGGGGGAGAACACGTGATTTTGGTGTCACAAAACTTTCCTCTGCTCTGGCTTTGCCAGTCTCTCTCCACAAGCACAGACTGTTCTAATCCCAGGAGCAGTGGCCATCCAGAATGGAGCAAAAGCAGGGCTCTCACTAATTTTGGGGGATAAAATCCCCAGAGGAATTTTGGCCATACCCATGTTCTTAGAACCCACTGTGCCAAAGTGTCATGGCATATTTTAAACATCACACACAAGGGAGATGCCACAAAGAAAGAGAGAGGGAAAGAATCAATTTCTTCTTTCATAAAATCTCCTACTCTTCTTGATTAAAGAGCAGGAAATAAATGAAGTACATCCAAACAGGAAGTAACTGATTTCTACACAACTAATGGTGTGCTCTGTCAAGCCTCAGAAAAGTGAATATAAAATTATTCTAATTTCATGCATGAAATCAGTGCTTTAATCTTGCCTGGCACAGGCTTCCAGGGGCTTACTTCAAGTCTATTTATTTGATCAACAATTCTGTCATCAACAGAAGTGTCCCTTTCCTCTGCTCACTGATTATAATGATGGGTATTTTGTCACATTTTATTGGATTCAAGTCTTCCAGAGATTTTGATGGACTTTTTTTTGTCAAAACTGAGTGGTAACATCAATCAGGTTTCCAGATTCTTGGGAATTTGGGTTTACATCACAGACAGCCCACTTCCTTTTGTTTTCAGGAGCTCAGTTGGTGTTCTTACGGTAAAATCTTTAAAACCTGCTTGTTAGCATTGTCAAAACAATGCTAAAATCTATCAATATAATTTTCATTTTTGCTTGTAAAATTGGGCATCTTCTCATTTGCATTTAAATCTCTTTCTCTCTCTCTCTCTCTCTCTCTCTCTCTCTCTCTCTCTCTCTTCCAGTGATCCGAGCAAAAATATCCAGTGAAAAGGTGGTTCCTGCCAGCGATGATCCCCTTGATACCCACAAAATGATCCGGTATGAAATCAAACAAATAAAGGTACATGGAATCACTCAGCTTTTTTGAAGTTCAATGCTGATAACCTCTGCATATTTCAGCCCAAAATAACTTAGCCAAAAATGCTGGGAAAGCTGGAAAAGGCTCCAGCTGCCTCCACAGTTAGACCCAGATGAACTACACAGAATAAAAGAGGGATTAAAAAAGGGGAATAAAAAAAGGAAAGGAAAGGAAAGTGTCCTGACATTCAGGAGGTTTTTGCTAAATAATGATATTTTGATGAAGAATTTTGTTACTCCTAGTTTTGAAGGCACCACAAAATGTTCTTCATTCTGTGAGTGGTGTCAGTACATCTGGTTTTGGAGGATTCCTGATCACCTGTGCTCTGATGGTGTGGCTGCTCTGCATGGTCCAAACTTTCCAAACAGAGGGGAGCATTTCCAGCTTAGAGAGAAAACCCTTAGTTCATTGTGAACAGGGATATTTGCAGGGCCAGGTCCTTCCCTCATATTCACATCAACAAAAATCCATTTTTGTGAGTGCTGCTAGGGAAGCAAACACCCAGAGACACAGATTCAGAATCTCACAGGATTTTCCCACTCTTTGTTCAGCTCCAATAAGGAGATAATATTCATTAATACAATTTAAGAACACATGTCCTGAGCCCATTGAAGTCACACTCAAACCCTAACTGATGTTAAAATGAACAAGATTTACCTTTTTTCTGGAATATACAAGAAGCAGGGAACTCTCTCAATTAAAATTAAAAAATGAAAAAATGTGTGAGTGTGCACAGGTTGGTCAGTTGGTTTTCAAGGTAATTTCATCTCTCACTTTTCACTGAATATTATTTTATAATTTTTTTCACTTTCACATTTACTGGGAATGCTTAAGAAGATCCTTATGGGTGGCTACATGCTTTCAAAAAAAATTCAACCATTCAAGTTGTATCCACTGATCCAATCCCCTCACAGGAGTTTATGTAGGAAGAATCTTTGGTAAACAAGAATATCTCAAAGTACTCACAAGGATGGTTATCACACATGACTTCTGTGAAGGTTTGATAGCAATTTCAACAAGCCAGTCTCTACCTTGTTAAACAAACCCCAAAGCTCGTCACCATCTGCCACTTCCTGTCTCCTTAAATATTAAGGATATATTCAAATGTTTCTTTACAGAAATAAGAACATCAATGCCAGAGGATTCCCTTTCCTCCCACTGGCACTTGAATGTGCTGCTGCTACTCTGCAGCACTTCAGGAATTTGAGAGAAATGCAAATCATCTTATACCTCAGCACAAACAAGAAGAAGAAGTCTAATCTGAGTGATTGTTTTCAGCCTATAATCCCATTCTTTAGCACACTGAAATCTCTGAAATATATTTCTGTATTGAAGCTGCTTTGGAGTTTCTCCCTAATTTTGACCAGTGGAGACCTGTTCAAAACTCAGGGAGCAGGAAAAGGTGTTTATTTAATTCCAGTCAGGTTCAGAGGGCGAGTCAGCCAGGCCTGGACAAAGCAGAGATGTGTCTTTTAATAAAAGATGCTCTACATGGTCACACTCAAGCTTAGACTAACAACAGAAGGGTTGTGATAACCCCCACCCCTCAAATCTTCCTTCTCACCAGAGAGAGTTCAGGACCAAACCTTCCCCTGCCCCAGGACCCAGCTCCCTGCTCCAGGGAGGGAGGGATTTGGGGAAGGGAAGGGAAGGGTTTTGGTTGGAAAACAGGAGCTCTGTGAGCTGCCCACCCTCTGTGGGGTCACCTGTGCACCCAGTGTGGCACCACAGCAAACCCAGCAAGGCAGCTGTGCCTGACAGACCCACAGAGAGGAGTGACCTGTGACACCCCAAAACATAACTGAGGCAAAAATGACATGCTGAACAATTACTCCGTTTGCTGGGCAGCTCAGGATGGAGCTTGGTCACACCATGTCTCAGCTCAGCTGACAGCATTTTAAAGAGTTTAACTCCACAGTGTGTGTGAACAGTGAGAATATTCTCTGCTCACCGCTCCCATCCTCTCTGGAGTGCTGGTGATGGTTTCTCCTGATGCCTGCAGTCCCACAAACTGCAGGGTCCTTGGGATTACCACAGGGCTCTGGGTAATCCAGAGCAGGAGCAGCCACAGGCTGAGGGAAAGACTGGGAATTTGCTGTCTCTAACACAGCAAGGAAGAACAGACTCTCCAATCATTGCTTCTGAGCTATAGAATTAGCAAAAAAAATATCACAAAAATTCACAAAAGTTATCACCTCAGTGTGAGTTTTTGGGAGGGCTTTTAAACCACTCAGATATTCACACTTTCCTCATCAATTCTCCCCTCTTGGAAAGGGAACACAGAGCCCTTGGAGGTGATATTGGACTGTAACATTCAGCACAATGCTGCTGTTTCTCTGCTCTATTGCTCCCAGTGTTGTTGAGCTGCTCCATTAATGTCATGGCTTAAATTCTGTTTCTCTCATTTTAAATCCAGTGCATTAGGCTTAGCATTAAAATGTTGCTATTCTGGACAGAAATATTAGATATTGTTTTGATGTTCATTTTCAGAAAGAAAAAAAATAACAGTGGGGCTATTAATTTTATAGGGATGGGTTGGCATGTCAAGAAGCCATAAATGTTTTCAATTACTGTTCTTTTCTTGCAATATTTACAGCATTATATTGAGGAGAGAAGATAGTATGTGATTTATGTGCAATTGAGTATTTCTTCATAATATTTTTGTAACTGTCTTGGTCATCACACTCATTCTAAAATCTTAAAGCCAAGCCATGTGCTGGTGCTGGTTGTGCCCCTCAGGAGGACAGGGGCAGTGCCCATACAGATTTTTGTAGCAGGTTCACTTCTCTCTATCCCCAAAACCTCACTCTATTTTCCTATTTCAATAAAGTGCTGCCAGGAGCTCAGGTGAACACTGACCATGCATCAATGCAGAACCAAATCCAACCACCTTACCCCTCTACAGAGAAATATCCATGCTTTCAGGAGAAGGGAGAGTATGGCTGAGAAGATTAAATATGATTTTCTGAGTTAAGCACAAGATTATCATCTTTAGTAATGACTGTAACAACTATATAGGTCAAAACCACAGATAAATCTGACAGTAATTTAAAAAAAAACCCAACCAAGCACCAAAAAAACCTGCAAGAAAACAAACACTAACCTCATGTAAATATGAACTGAATCTCCATTATGCATTGCTGTGGGTATTGAGGGGTTTTATAGCTAAATCAAGGTGTGCTGTCTGCACAAAGCCTCCAAAGTTGAGACCAAAGGCTGAGATATCCATGGAGAAGCTGTTCCCTACAACACCCTGAAGGTTTCTGGACGTGGAGAGAGCTTGAGGCAAAGGCCACTTGCAGAGCTCACGTGGTGGCCCCATACCAGACACATTTTCCTCATCATTTTGGAGATGTTCTGGGATTCCCACTGCTGCTTTGGACAGGGTGCCAGTTTGTTTTGTGTTTTGCTCTGCCTGGGCCTGTTTGTTTTTTTTCTCCAAAGCATTTCAAATCCCAGCTAATATTTTTGGATCGGCCACGCGGTGACAACAACGTTGGCTTTCTTCCCCCCTCCGTAAATAAGGCTTCAGAAAAACCAACATATTACAGAGTATTTTCTAGTGGCCTGTGCTATTTAAATCTCCTGGGAGGGCTTGAGGAACACAAACACATTTTCCAGGGACGCCAGCTGCAACTGGGAGAGCTGTGAGCCCCTGCCATTGTCCCCAGCTGTCAACACGTGGCATGATGTCACCGGGCTGGTGGTGGCACATGGGGTGATGACAGGCACTCGGCAGCACCTCCTGCTCCCTCCTCAGAGCTGTGCTTGCACACAGCTAAGCTTGTTCTCGTCTTTTCATGGCTCATCTTCCATTTCTTTTTGGGGTTGAAGCTGCTGGTTAAGGGTGTTGGAGTCTGAGACATAAAGGGTGTGCGCTTGTTTCTAATATTTAACTCTAAGATCCAGGAAAACACTGAATTTCATATAACATGGAATTTATGAGCATGTTTTCATGGTGAAAACATGAAAACAACTGTTAAAGTTAGAAAAGCTAAAAGTGTGAGTGTGTAGATTGGAGTTTCTTAAGTCACTGGGTGAAAAAGTTAGAGTTTAAAAATAGTTTAGAAAGCAGAAGACAAGATGAAGGATTTAGAATGTTGTTTCTTTTCCTTCTTCTTTCTTCTTCATATTCTTCTCTTAGAGATTTTTGGGTAATTGTAAGTGATTAGACAAAAAATGAATGCCGCAGTGCAACCCATTTTGTGCTTTCAAAACCAAAGTGAGCCACAAAGTGAGCCACAAGAGCATTTTGTACCATCAGAACAAAATGAATCAGATTGCAGTGATTTGAACTTGTGCAGATAGTCTGGAGAGACCTGCCAAGTTTTGTAATAACATTCTAATAAACATGAGAAACAAGATTCTAACGAGCTCGGGAGTTTTCTTCAAATCAACGAGGGAAGATCCTAAAGGAGCTCAGCCCAAAGGAGACTGAGAAATCCAGGAGTAAAGAAAATACAGAAGAAGTGCAGCAGAATCAGAGAAAGAAAAAAAAATTAAAAATAATTTTTGAAAATGTTACAAAGGGGCAGCTAGTCTGAAAAGTGCTTTGATCCCAAATCTCTCCATTTTGGGGCTTCCAGGGTGTAAATCCCAAGGGCTGGGTCACGTTTTCCAACAGTTCTTTGAGAAGGTCCCACTGGTGAGAATTTTGGCTATGGAAAAGCACTTCAAGTATGAAACCAATGCTCAGGAAATGCTCAGTTCCTCAGCAGGCTTGGTGTCCCAGGAGATCCCAACAACAACAGTGATCATGAGAAAATTCCCCAGAGGAATACACTGAGAAATATTTGCATTTTGGTCGAGGTGAATGCTTGTCTCTGCATTGCTCCTTGAATGGAAGATGCCAGTAGAATATCAATTGAAGAGAAAGTTTTAAGAATCCATTAAATACACCAAAAAAGCATATTTTAAAAGCTATAATTTTTTAAAAAATTAAGACCTACTTAATTTTCTCCTAAAACTCTTGGATGTATTTCATTAAGCGTAGAGAAAAAGTCCAGTTTTTGGTGTTTTCTCACATTAATTCAGACTTTGGGGCCTTCTCTAAAGAGACTCACCCTGTATCTCTTCCAGCTCTTGTTTAGAACTGTTTTTTCATGCTTGTTTTCCACTACTGACTCTCTGTTTCTGATCATTTTCAGATGTTTAAAGGATTTGAAAAGCTCAAGGATGTCCAATACGTCTACACCCCTTTTGATTCATCACTCTGTGGAGTGAAACTAGAAGCCAACAACAAAAAACAGTATCTTCTAACAGGTAAAATGCAGCAAAATTAATGTTCCTGGAAATTCAGAAGTAGCAGCTTAGAGTGAATTTGCTAAAATATGCTAAAAAGGAATGCATTTATGTGCTATATATAAACAGAAAGGGATGTAAAAACCTGTGTTCTGCTGCAGTTATGGTGTGATTTTACATGTTTTCCACCCTTCCTCCAGCACTCTTAGAGCACTTCCAAAGGAAGTGAAGGTCAATAATGGTATAATCAGTAAACAGAAGGAATTTTGATTCAGTATTTGCTGTTATTATTTGATTAAAACCAACAGTACTGATTTTCTCAGGAATGCAGAGGTGCATAATGAGAAAACACATGCCTGTCTGTCTGTAGGTCTAGGGTACCAAGTAACTGCAGATTTTTATAGACAATGCTAAAAATCCTCTTTAACTGCATTTGTATCCACCCCTTGCTGGCAGATTTTCAACATCTTTAGAAAAATATCCTTCTTCAACCTTTTACATCCACACAGCTTGCAATTCTGAGAATATTCTCTGTTATAATTAAAATAAATTAAAAAATTTTGAAGTATTATCAATTTGGTGCAATTGGTTAAAAACTCAAGGTATTCTTAACACTTCTAATATTTATAAAACACTTCTACTGCTTTGACTTTTTGCATTTTTCATGCTGCAGGCCAAATTTTAAGTGATGGCAAAGTGCTGATCCACTTGTGCAACTACATTGAGCCGTGGGATGATTTATCCTTGTCTCAGAAGAAGAGCCTGAACCAGAGGTACCAGATGGGCTGTGGCTGCAAGGTGAGTGCAGAGTAGATAAATGTAAATAAACACCATTTATTGTATTTTTGATAATAAACCCCAGTTCAGAGGAAGCTGCTAGGTGAGTGCAGGGCAGATAAATACAAATAAACACAGTTTATTGTATTTTTGGAAATAAACCCCAATTCAGAGGAAGCTGCAAGATGAGTGCAGGGCGGATAAATTCAAATAAACACCATCTATTGTATTGTTGAGAATAAACCCCAGTTCAGAGGGATCTTCAAGGTGAGTGCAGGGCAGATAAATGCAAATAAACACCATTTATTTGTATTTTTGGGAATACACCCCAGTTCAGAGGAATCTTCAAGGTGAGTGC
>NC_031781.1:2812087-2838137 GCF_001522545.3 Parus major | reverse complement strand
TTGTATTTTTGGGAATACACCCCAGTTCAGAGGAATCTTCAAGATGAGTGCAGGGCAGATAAATGTAAATAAACACCGTTTATTGTATTTTTGGGAATACACCCCAGCCTGTAGCGGCTGCAGGGTACTGAAGGAGCTCTTTGCCCCCAGATCACCACGTGCTACATGGTGCCCTGCTCCATCACGGCCCCCAACGAGTGCCTGTGGACAGACTGGCTGATCGAGAGGAGGCTCTACGGGCACCAGGCCCGTCACTACGCCTGCATCAAGAGGAGCGATGGCACCTGCAGCTGGTACCGAGGGGGGCCTCCCCCTGAGAAGGAATTCATCGACATCAGCGAGCCCTGAAGCGCTCTCCAGCCCTGCAAACGCGACCCTGGGGGGCTCAGCGGCTCTGAGCTGCCGTGGTCTCGCCTATCTTGCTTAGAAACAAACACCAGTTGTCCCCAAAGAGTCGGGGGGTTGGCGCTGGTGCAGGACGAGGGACAAACCTCCTGCTCTGCTCTGCTGTGCTTTGCACAGAGGGCTGGCACTGTCCTCCAAGTTCCCTTTTTGCCAATATGAATGTACGAGAACAAAAGAGTTGCCAGAATTTTGCCCCACCCCCCCCAAAATTTGATAACCTGCAGATTAAGAGCTCCCCGTGTTTCATTCCAAATCTTTCTGATGAACTGCGGAATGTTTTCTAGAACTGTTTCTTGGGGTTTTTTTCTGTATGAAAGTCTTGGATACGAAAGAATTATTGTACAGTGTATATGTAAAGTATTATAACAATGTGCTATTAAAAAAAAAAAAAAGGATTCACAAATATTTCCTTATCTGTCGAAACGAGTTGAACACTTCTGTGATTAAAACAATCTGTGCTCCACATTTTGTATGTTCCTTATGTCACAGCTTCCTTTACCCACAGAGTTGTAACTTCCATTGATAGATAAATTAAGAAACAGCTTTGATAATCAAAACCCCCTTCCCAAGTCAGCATTCCTATGGACTAACCAGAGCTTGCTGAAGGAAAAGCCACATTTTTAAGCATTAATCCATGGATTTTAGCATTCCATGGAATAAGTTCCAAGCCCAAATGATGACAGGCTCAAAGTGCTCAGAACTACAAAAACCACATCCATCCTCAGGGCAGCTGCAGCCCTTAACACCTCCCTAAATACATGACCAGGTATTTGTACCCCAGTACTGTTCAACCTTTAGAAACTCCTGTGAAAGTACATGCAATAAAATATTGCCTAGCTTACACTGCAATGATTTCTGGAAGCTCCCAGATTTTTGACCCTGTTTAATAGGATTGAATTAGTTTTATTCAGGAGCACCCACCATACTCTGTCAGTGAATTTGGCTACCTGTGAACTCAAACTAGAGAAGGGTTACAACACATTTTGCCTGTAGCTTTTTTTGTGTCTTAACTTTCCCAAATTGGTGACTGGAGTTAGTAACTAATCCCTCACACACGTTTTTAAGTTTATAAAAGTAACTCAATTCACAGTGGTGAAACTTTGGGAAGTGTAAATGCCAAAGTTCAGACTATTTGTGCCCCACAAGAAAGGGGGAGAGCCCTTGGGCAGGATGGGAATCTCCAGTAGCTGCCCTTTTTGACAGACTTTACAATCTAAAGGACAGGATATGCTCTTCTGAGAAAAAAAGATTTCTCTGCAATTAAATTTATGCATTTCCAGTGAAATGCAAATGGTGCAAGGCCAACAGAGAAACACGTCACTATTACTTTGAGGAATATGTGTCCTGTAATAAATAAAAGCCAATGTTTCACTTTTGATCTACTGTAAATCAGTCTAGCTGATATCTAACAAGCCCAGCTTGTTTTCTGCTTTACTCAAATCAAAAATTTCCTAACACTAACGTTTTGGAGCATAGACTTACATAAATGAAACAAAAAGAATAAGAAGCTAAGTTTCTTAAAAAAAAAAATTGATATTGCAGTGACAGTATTGGCAGAGCTATTTACTGACAGTGCTGTACATTTCTATTATGAATTTTCAGAAAGATTCAAAGCCAGGCCTTATTTCCTCATATCAGATCAAACCAATTCCTAGAGAAGCCCACAGAGCTTAATAACCACAAAGGTTAATATTCAGTGGTTAATAAATATTCAGTACCAGTTCTGTAGCTTTTGTCTCCAAATCCATTTTGATGGGATGGTGCCTTTTGGGTAACATTCTGCAGCAAGCAGATGTTTTCTGCTTTTTAACTCACCAGAGCTCTGCTCCTATTTCAGTTTTACATTAATTAGACCTTAAACTCAATTTACCCAGCCCAGATTGCCTTCTCTGTCCACTCTGCACAAATAAATGCTTTCTCTGATATTTAGAAATAATAAATTATTATTTCTAACTATCTGTTCTGGACAGACTGTAATACAAATTAGTTTTAAAAACATTTTATATTTGTCCTGCTATAAAATATCCCACACAAGATGTTTCACAGTTAAGGTCTGTCTACTTTGATTTCTGGCTGAGCAGAAACCTGCCCAAACTTCCCACAAGGGATGGTACAAAGATTATATTTATTTCTTTTTTCCCTCATATCAATAAATGTGGCAACAAGAGCTTTACAAAACCCCAGCTCAGAATGAGATTTTATTTTCCCTGAGGAAGATTCTCAAAAGGCTTGACTACAACATGGCATTCTGAATATGTTATTTCAATATCAGGATTTTTACTGTAGTTCATTGATACCTTATCAACAGCAGATTCTTTTCACAACGTTTTCTTTTTACTTCTTGAAACCATGTTTGTGTTACATGAGAGGGGTAGAGCAGAAATACAGCCTGGCACAAATTTGACTTTAATTTGAGAAGGGCTCACATGACTTTTGATAAGAGTAGGGAAAGGAAGAGAGGAGGGAGACTGTATAGGTGAATAGGGGAAAAAAAAATCCACCACCTGGAATATTGCTGGTGTTTCCTCAACATTCCAGTTAAGTTTTAATTAAATTGTTCAGCAATTACGTTGAAAAAGCCTTGTTGTTTTTGCAGAGAACAGAAGAGGTGGGAATGCAGTGAAATAAAGGGAACTAATTACTGAGGGAAAGGCTGTAGATATGACTCAACCAGCAATGAGTTCAAAAGCCTCACAGCGTTTTTTGTAATCAGTCTGGGATGAATGTTTCTGTTTCAAAAAGTGTTTCATTAAAGCAGCTCCATTTTTACACAACAGAATGACATCTTTGTTTATTTACCTTGTATTGCCTAAAGCCTCAGCACAAATGATCAGCAGAGGGTGAAAGGAGCACCTCTGGCACGCTCAGCTGACCCTCAGTTCCCAGAGATTTGGGGCTTTTTCCCTCTCCCCATGTCCCCCCTGAGCTTTGTTTTGCACTGGAGGGGGGACAGCTCCAGGAGAATAAAAAGGGAAGGAGAAAAAGCAAGAGGAACACCAAAAACATATTTTAAACCATAATTGCCGAATTCTGCATCAACAAATGCAAACAAGGGCAACCGTTGATAAAGTGCTGAAAACCCAAAACAAAATAAAATTATATGATTTCAATGCAGCATCAGACGACTCTGATTTCCAGATCATCTTACAACCCACTTTCAAAAAAATTCAAACTAAATGTTGTCTTGTACGACATTGCCTGATTATTTCCCAAGCCACAAAGTTCCAGACACTTTCTTCAGGAGGAATAAAACCAAACAAATGAGTGTCATCACAGGCAGCTATTGCAGCAGTTCTGAGTAGCAATGCAATACCCAAATGGATTATTTTCCTCTAGATTAACATTCATTACCATAGAAATATGTATAAAAATTAAGATAACTTTGCTGTGGAGAACATTCAGAAGTTCAAACAAAAGAGAAATCACTTACAAGTTTTGACTTTAATGAGCAATGTAGAGGAATGAAGACAGTGGAAAACCACTCACAGGGGTGCTACACTCAGAAAATTATGCCATATAAACTTATAGGTCTGACACATTAGCTCTTGCCCCAAAATGAAATGTTCTTGGTTTCTGTGGGCTGCAGTTTAGCAATGCACCCAAAAGTCCTGCTTTTTTTCAGTAAAATTACAGCCAGTCTCAAGTTTGAAGGATTCCTTAAGGGTCATTGTGTCCCATTCCCTGCTCATCACTGCTGCCTAAAACCAAACCACACCCTAAAACCATCATCCAGGTGCTTCTTGGACTTTGCCAGGCTCATCTGTGTTCTTTTTCTGTCTGTAAAGCACTGGGAATGAGTGTTAGCTCAGGCACCTGAAGATCACAAGTCACAACTACCCTGATTTTGGCTGAGTTCAAAGCTCTGCAGTGCCCAGTGCATCGTTTCCAAAGACAACAAACACTCTGAACACACCAGAAAGGACTGGAGGGAACACAGACCATGAAAGAGTTGTTCAGTGTCTTTGGAAGCATTTAATCTCTCCAAGATCTGTAGATGGGCAGCTGAGGAGCTGACCACTTCCCATCTGAGTACCCTCCAGCTCATCATCACCGTGATTTCAAGTGGTCACCCTGTCCCACCCTCCCTGAAAGCTGCCAAAATGGCTTTTAGAGTTGACAGTAGATGGGAAAAGGGAACAGTGTGTCCCAGTCCCTGTCTCACAGGCACAGAAAGCAGATTTAGCACTGCTGTTTGCACCTACCATCTCCTTGTGGTTGGGGTAGAACGTCTGCTCGATTAGAGGGAACTTCTCTGGGCCCAAAGTTTTGTAGACAGACACCAGCTGGGCAAACTGCAAAACAAAGCAGAACAAGACAGAAAGCTCAGGAGAGAAACCACACTGTGCCCAAAGGAGCTCATGCTGACATTTTGCTTCTTGTCTTGGGTGTTTGATAAACTCAGTAGAACCAGGGACACAGCCCACGCAGGCTCTCTCCTCCTCACACACCTCTTTAATCCACCCAAGCTGTGACTTCACACACAGATCAACACAGAAAAACACCTCGAAAAGTAAAGCCCCCACAGGTACAGAAAATGAAATACATGGGAATACTGGATTTTGGGTATCTCATTATCTGTATGTTTGAAGATGATTCTGTGATGATAAAACCATAATGTTGCCTTTTCTGTCACCTTAAACCTAAAGCCCATGCATATTTACCATTCATTTAGAAGTTGGCACCTCCCTGGCATTGATTTTGGCATTGGCACAGAGATAAAAGCAGCTGTGTCGTGCTACCAGGTCGGGTGAGGAGCAAACTAAAGCAGTTCCATCTCCCAGGCTGCAGCCATGCCCCATTCCCACACGGCCATCCTTGTGTGGGGATGGCTGAAACCGCTCCATGCCATTCCTGTTCATGTTTTTTATGGAATATTCTGATGTGGCCATCCTTGCACCACCACCAAAGGTGGGGATGATTGAAACTGCTCCATGTTAAGCCATTCCTATTAATGTTTTTTATGGGATAGAAATATAGAATATAATATTCTTTTGACGTTCCTGAGGCGGATCCGGCCTACCTGCACTCTGGCCTGCAGCAGCTCCTCACAGAACATTCACGTGTAAAACAAGGGGAATCTTTATTAAACAGAGATGGATTTGGGGCTGCTCTTTCTCTTTTACAGATAAACCCTGCTGTGGTAAGAGTCAGCAAAGCAAAGCAGCCCTGTGCCAGGGCTGAGGTTTCCAGGGAGCAGGAGGGCTCTGGCAGCCGAAGGCCGGAGCTGTTCCAGCGCTCCGAAGCTCCGGCCGTGCCTGTGATGTGTTCAGCTGTCACTGTGCCAGCGTGGGACATAAACAACTCAGCACAACACTTTGAATAGTGGGATTTGCTGGTTGCAAACAGCACAAAAAGCAGGGAACAATGGAACTCTGTCCATAATGCAGATAAAATACCTACTCTGAGGAGAGGCTCAGGAGGCAGGGAGAGCAAAAACTGTTTAAAGGGGGGAAAAAAAAACCCATGAAAGCTTTGCTTGCATTTCCAGCTGGCAGAGAGGGCTTGTTTAATTTAGTGGTGTTTACTTAGGTTTGGTAAAATACATCTTTAAATTCGGAAGGCCAGTGGAAAATACCTTAATGATGAGCAGTCTTCACCAAAAGCCTAAGAAATTGTAGTTGGGTTGTGTGCCGTGCAAATCAGGCCTCAAGGAAAGGAAATATTATCACAGCTAGCAAAATAAGGTGGTTTGTGAATCGGATTCCTGACAACTTACTCAATATTTCAGTTCTGATCCAAGAAGAAAATACTTACTATTAAATACGTGATTTTTTTGTCAAGCAATTGTTAGGTTAAAATAAATCTATTTACTTATCTTTAAGTAAAAACCTCCAAAGAAAAGATAAAATCATATTTGTGTTTCCTGTGATTGTTTCCTTTCTTTTCCATTTTCACTGGAAGGGAGCAAAAGACACTGAGAAAATGGCAATTTTTTTGGTAGGGGTGGCATTCATGCAAGAGGTAAGAAAGCTGTAATTGAGATTAATTGCTAGCAAATGCTTGTTTACTTAAAAAAAACAGCATCAACCAAAGATATCAGACATATATCACTCCAATGTGTCTTCTAATTCAGTAATTCAGCTAGGAAATAGCAGGTAGGAAAAGCAGGTTTCAGTTTATGAGGTAAAGGAGAGAAATCTCTCAAATTGCCACAGCTGGGGGAAGGATTTATCTTTTACCCTGTTGAGATGCTGCTTCACTTCTGTGTCTACAAATTTGGGGATCTGTTGTCAATCATTTCTCCTCCAAAATGCAACCTGAAAAATTCAGCCCCAATTCACATAAAATTTCAGCATTTTAATTGTACATCCATAAACTGCCATAAATATTTGTTATTTTCCCCAGTTGCTGCTGGGCTATTTATAAAGAAGAATTTAATTTAAGTTTTAATGACCTTCTATAATTTTTTCAGTGGGATCTGGACTATATATTTTTATATTTTCCTTTTCATCAGCTAAATTCATTCACCAGTCCTGGGCAGGAGAATCATCTTTTTAGATGATAAATTACTGAATTTTCTGATCCAATGCCAAATGTTTACAGACATGGAATGTTTATGAAATAGGAAATACTAACAGAGCCATTGAAGTATTTTATATGGCTATCAAAACCCAAAATCATCTAAAACTTTCCCAACTCCTAGAACTTAGTATTTCAGCAGAAGTCATTTTTACATCCTAAGAAAAAAACGAGAAAGTGGAAAAAAGTTCTCAGTTTAGCAAGCTGAATTTACTCCTCATTTTCCAATTTTGCACCTTATTTTCAGTCAAAAAGGGATAGCCTCAGGTGCATGTGTTTACAGTTTGCAGATTATTATTTTAAAAGGAAAATGATTGGGTTTTGTAGCATTTGTTGGAATGTCAGCTCTTTTCTAGTCAGGATAAAATCCTTCCACACCCAGGCCAGGGTTGCTCCTTTATGACAGAACAGGACAGTGAGAGCTGTGCTCTCCAACAAGGTGTGACACACAGAAGAAATATTTAGTAAAAAAAACCCAAAACCCACTTATTCCATTTGTTTTCATGTCAAATCTTTCTGGGCTTTCACCACCCCAAGACTGGAACTCTAAATTTCACTGCACAGATCGTGCTGTAACAAAGCAGAGTTACCAAAAATCCCTTTGCTTTCTTCATCAAGAGTCGGATAATTACTTTGCTTATCACTCTCGAGGAGTTAAAATGTGCTTAATTACTTGTGTGCCATCTCTGAGAGGCTCAGATTTGCTCCTGAGCAAACCACACCAACTTCTCCCTCGAAGATAATCAGATATGATATTTAAAACTAATTACTGCAGATGGTGCTACCTTTAATTCTGGAAAGCTGCTAATCCCTCTTGCCAGGCTGAAGGATTTGTAGCACTGCCCACTCCAGTAGGGAATTTCCTGGGATGTTGAGAAGGAGTTTAACTCAAGGAATTGCATCTCCTTTTCCTGTTCCCTGCTCAGGTAGGACCCCTGGGCTGTGGGTTTTACTGAACCCTTTCTGTCAGAGATTTCCCTTTTTTGAGGGGAACCTGTCTTCTTCACAAGTTGAGAACTCCAAGTGGCCATCTGGTGCTCCATGGGAGCTAAAACAATATCCAAATTCTCTGGGTAGTCTGTTACACCCACCCAGGGGAGCTGGCACTCTCTAGGAGCAGAGAAATGGGAAAACTTGGATGGGTGAACATTCTTCAATCTGTCTGTCATAAAAAACACCCCAAAACCCAACACTTTCAGCTGAGATTTAACTCATCTCTGGCTGCTCTAAGGTGTGGGCTCATCTTAAGAGTGAAGAAATTCCATGAAACAACAGTATACCTCTGGATGTTCCACCATAAACTCATCTTCCAAATGCAGCAATGAGGATCAGAATTGGTGACTGAAGTTCCTGAAGTAAAATTTTCTACTTTTCTAGTGTGATCTCAGTGTTCACCATGAATGGGATTTTCCCTTTCAGTGCCCAAAGGGAAGATCCCTCTGCCCCACAGAGCAGGTTTGGAAAGCTGCTGGATGAACTGGTTTGCCTTATGGGATGGTTATTTTACAATTTTGGGGATTTAACAAAGAAAATGGCATGTTGACTTCTTCATCCCTTCAGTTGGCACCAGGAAAAATAACCTGAAGTCCATTTTTAGGCTGAAATGTCCCTTTTCAGGCTGAATTGTCCCTTTTCAGGCTGAGGCTCAGAAATGTGGCTGGTCATTCCATAAAGGCTGGATTATTTGGTGAGAGTGAGAGATAAAGCACAAAGCACAAACAGGGGTTCTTGGGGGCCAGCAAGCTGAGACACAAACATCCTTCAGAGGGAGGAGGAGTGAAGCAGTTGTGCAAGAGGACACATTTGACACTTGTCTGTGGGAGTCAATCAACTTTGGCCAATATTTTTTCACTAGATCTGCATTTGAAACATAATGTCTGTACTGTATCTGAATATTTTATTACTGTATTTTTAATATTATTATTACCTGGGAAGCATCTGTGTTACCTTTCTGTGCCCTCCATGTGCTTTGTTGAGATTGCTCAACATTTCTTCTCTCACACTTCAGCAAACACTGAATACTTTTCCAGAAGGCTGAGTTCACGCACTTTGATTCTCTCTTTGACACCTGAATAGGAGAATGGAGGGGAGCAGAGCTCTGGCTGCAGCTGACACCCTCCTCAGTCAGCAGGAGCTGACAGACAGCTCCATGCAAGTGTTCCAACTCCCCAGATCAGCCCAGCACCTTCACTGCAATGTGAAACGGTGCCTGCAAATCAGTTTGGGCACACAAGAGGAGTACAGAGGGGATGGGAACTGCCAGAACAAGCTGGTGCTCCTCCAGTGGTTTTCCAGCAGGACTCAAAGCCAAGGACAACACACCTGGACTGGGAATGCAAGGAGTGCTCCCCTGGACCCTGCATGGTGAGTTTAACCACAGGTGAGCTGTTCCCTGAGCCTTTTGCAGCCCAGCCTGCACAAGAGCAAGGTGATCTCTGCCTCTCCCAGACAAGATCTGTCCCTGGTGCATTTTCCCCTCAAGCCCTGCCCTGGGATCAGCAGCATCTCCTCCTTGTCTTTGACTGCAGCTGATATTTCCTCACCTTCTTTACTTTCAGCTCCCTCCTTGCCCCCTGGGGTTCTTGCAGCACCTCCTGAGATGGAGCTGCTCAGCCCCTGTGGGGTGTGCTGGCCCTTCCCAGAGGGATTTGGGCTGTCTGCTCCAGCTATCCAGAATTTCCAAGGGCATTTTCCGGGCTCTTGCACCTCCCCTGCAGCATGAGAACTGCAATCCGAGAGGCACAGCTCTCCCACCGCTAATCACCGCTGTAATTAACTGCTGGAATATTTTCACATTAGAATTGCAGCTGATGAGATGAAAACCATTAAGAGCTTCTACAGGATCCAAAATAAGCCTTAAATAAAAACCTCATGCCCTTGGAAGAACTACATGAACTGGCTTACGAATTACCAGAGCACATAAAAAAATAAAAAAGTTTTCTACAAGAGTTGGGAAAACAGGATTAAAAAAATCCCAAAGAACCAGAAAAAGGCCACAGTCAGGGACATAAAAACATCTCCTGGCTTGCAGGGTTGGGCAAGAAGGCATCTGGCAAGGAGAGACACCTTGGCTGGTGGAAGAGGCACTGACAAAATGTGTAAACAGTGAGGAAAGTGAGATTTAAGGAGGACATGCGGATTAAAATGAAGGAAAACAGGCTGTGAGCATAAAAAGGCAGGGCACAGATCAAGACATGCCTGGTATAAAAGATTAGCAAAAGGTAATACCATGAGGCCTAGATCGAGAGGCCTTCTGGAGCCCTTTATTTTGGAATGAAAATTTAGAGAAGGAAAAAAGTTGATGGGAGTGAGAGGCTCTGGGGACTCCTTCCTGGGTGCTTTTCCAGCAGTGAGAAAATGCACTTTATTCCACTGTTACAGGACAGGGGGTTCAGTGTTCTGGCCAGGGAAACCTTTGCACTGTTGTTTGTTTTGATGGGACTTGGCCTGGTGCTTAAGCACTTCTCACAAGGGTTTGGGGCTCACTGCAACAGAGAGAGATTTTCTTGTTTGTGGGGTTTTTAGAGATGAGGTCTGGTTCAAATAGATTTCCATGAAAACACAGAGTGCAATGAAACTTGTAGAGGAAGAAATCAGTGGTGGAATTCCAGGGTGGGTTTCCCAGGGTGGAGATTTGCAGAGTGGATTTCCAGGTGGATCTCCAGGGAGGGTTTCCAGAGTGGATTTCCAGGGAGCATTTCCAGGTGGATTTCCAGGGTGGATTTCAGTGTGGGTTGTTTCCAGGGTGGGTTTCATGGTGGGTTATTTCCAGGGTGGGTTTCCAGGATGGGTTATTTTCAGGGTGGGTTTCAGTGTGGGTTATTTCCAGGGTGGGTTATTTCCAGGTGGATTTCCATGGTGGGTTTCAGGGTGGGTTATTTCCAGGGTGGGTTTCAGGTGGGTTTCAGGGTGGGTTATTTCCAGGATGGATTTCCAGGGTGGGTTTCAGGGTGGGTTTCAGGGTGGGTTATTTCCAGGGTGCAATGCCATTCCTCAGACAGCAGCAGCCAACCTCTGCCAGGCCCAGCAGGGAAAGCCAGAGGACTCCTTGGGGTGGCAGATAGGCAGACAGGGGTTTCACCCACTAAAATCACCTCAGGGAGCAGGGGTAGTGCTCACACACCACAAAAAGAAACCAGGACGTTTTGCATCTGTCTCAGAGGGAGCTGGAGCTAAGGATGGAAGTGGAATACGCAGGAATGTCAGAGGGGAATGGCAGTGCTGGTGGGAGATGTGGAGGTGAGAACTGCACTGGAGGAGAGCGAGAGCAAGAGGTTGGAGTGGGGGTTGCCCTGGTGGAGCCACCACAACAGGAGGGATTTTCTTGGATGGGTGACAAATTCCAGTGTCTGGAAGAGGAGTCTCACCCCCCTGATTCTCCTCAGCTCTGAGTCAGCACAGTCACACATCAAAGAAGCAGATATAACCTAGATTTTAACTGAAAAAATTATTTTCTAAGGTCATTTAATAGGGAATATAACACATGGGATTACTTTTTAATTACATATTAGATATTATATACAAGTAATCAAACTTAATTTCCATAATCTGGCTTCAGGTGTGGATATTTGTCTCAACCAAGCACAAAAAGAGTTTCTGAGTCTCTACTGTAGCAGGACCAGCAGACAATACCAAGGATGTGAGCCACAGCTTTACAGTCCTGTTTTAAATATTATCTTTACAGCCTCTGTTTGAATACAGTTTCTTTCACTAGAAGGTAAGAAACAGTTAAAAAGTCCATTTGAATTTTCTGCCCCTAGAAATGTTCAATGCAATGAAAGTCTGTAATGGATTTCAAGAGTTCCCACTGCTGCTTTTTAGTGCAGAGGAGAACAGGGCAAAGTGGCAACAACCCACTACAAAATTCAGGAGTGCAGTCAAAAAATCTGAGTCTACTTTTGCATTAAATTATCCTGATGGCAGTAAATGCTGGTCAAAGCCAAAGGCTCCCATTCTCAGTTTATATATAAAGCACTTGAGACTGCAAGCAAGGGTTGATAAATACAGAGAATTACTGGATGTATTGGAACAGAATGGAACAGAAAAATCATCATCACACTGAGATTTATTTAAGGATCTCTGGGGATTTTTTGTTTCTTTGCTTGTTTGTTTGTTTGTTTTTTTAACAGGATTTTCAGGTGAGCTTACGTATTTTAGGAAAGCAAAATCAGCAAGGAAGGCTGGAATGTTCCCTTTCTATTCCAAGACTGGAATATTCCATTCCTATTCCAAGGCTAGATTAAACTAATCTGACTCTATAAAGAGGTGCAAAGAGCAAACACACTACTAGTGTACATGGAACACTTCATGTATTTAGATTTCTAGTTATCATTTATACTTAATTGTATTTATGAATTTTGCTCCAGTTCAATGGTCAAACCTGGTATTAAATCGTCTTTTGACCAAAAAGTTTACAGTGTTTTCACCTTCCTTCTGACACAGTTTTATGAATTTACTTTCAGATCTCACACGACAAATCCATCAACATGTTTTGCTTTAAGTGGCAGACTGGACAAAGAGGCCAAAATCTTCACTGGCTGACAGAGAATGAAAACAGGTTTTATTCAGGTTTTTTTTTATGCAGGTTTTTTATTCAGCTTGGAGGAAAAGCACCTGTTTCTTTGCTCTCTGGCTGCCCTGGAAATGCACAGGCCTCTGATTTCACTCAAAACCTGTAAATCCAAAATTCCTGTTAATGAAGGCCACAAAACTGGCCACTGATGCCAATATTTGCATTTAGGAATTTGATACAGAAACTGCCCCATATCAGCATGGGGCTGTTCAGGCCTGCCATCCATGTCCTGGTGTCTCAGCTCTGCCCTGCTTGGGAGAGAAGGCAGCTCCTGCTCCAGACCTGGGGCAGAGAAAGGAAATTCAGCAGTGAAAGGGCAGGAAAAGGACCCTGCACTCCTCTGGCTGCCCTGCCTTCACCTGCCAGTGAGATCAATCTTGCCAGAGTGGTTGAAACTAGGAAGTTCAGTGCTGTCTCCAGGTTTGGTCTGATGAAACACATAAAACTGACTAAAATACATCTCAATGTTTCTAATTTGTCATGATGGCAGACATTACATTTGAGCATCCCTAAATGTCTTCTCAATCTGAGCTGCTGCCAGATTGCAGGTAAGCATTCTCCAGCCTTGACCTTTAACAAGATCCCTTCTGGCATATAAAAGAGAGCAATAACCAGCCAAATTCTATCCCATTGCTCAGCATTATTGTACAAATCTGGCTTTTGCTAATGAGCACAGGATTTGATTTTAATGAAATAAACATTTAGAATTTCTTTCTTTAAAGCCAGCCTGGAATTGGGGTTTAAAAATCCCAGGTTTACAGCAAGTATGTTCTCAGAATGCTTCTCTTCTTGCACACATTAATTTTGTTTGTTGTTCACCCTCCAGAAGATGCTTTGACACAAAATTGAATCTCCTCTGCGTGGTTGTGTCTCCCATTAGCATAGCTTCAATAATTTGTGTCAACAGGAAGCTGGAAGGAACAGAGCTCATCTCTCTTTTTCTGCTCCTCCCTGCGGAGTCCTGACAAATGTCCTGCCAGTGCCCCAATCTGTTGCTCAAGATTTTTAAAATATAACTGGGAGTGGAAAAAGCACAAGAAAAAAACTTGGGGAGAAAACAAGGTGAGGAAGAGCACTAGAAACCATCAAATTGCAAGAAAGGGAAGTTAAAACAACAGACCTTCCAAGAAAACAAGGTAAAAATGGGGAAGTTAAATGTCCAGCTAGAGCAGAAAGATGCAGACAGATAAGCAGAAAATCATCTGCAAAAGAAATGCAAAGCAGAACATGGCACATGAAGTCACAGAGTTGTGTAAGCTTGGCAAGAGGAGCAAAGCAAGGAAAATATCAACAAACTTGCAAAAAAGCATTTGGCTGTCTGCTCCCAAACTGAAGGAAAAGAAACAAACAACAACTGTGGGATTTATGATACTTCCAGGCCTGACCAAAAAAGCCAAACCCAGCCTTCCCTCTAACGGCTGGGGGTGAGCAAGGAGATGAATTTTGGCATAACCAAGTGTTCTGTGGCACCCCTCTAACGTTTCAAAGCCCTGATAACAATAAATTCCTGCAATGGGGCAGAGTGTGACATCTGAAGATGCTTCAGTACAAGATGGGTTCCCATCTGGAGCTCTGTGTGAAGAGCACCAGGACCTTCCAGCTCTCTTCACGCTCTCCCAGGTAACTCTGCCTCCCTCTCTGCCAGCTCTGGCTCAGAAAACCCTTCCTGCCTGGTTCCTCTGTTCCCACAGAGTGATGGAGCAGAGTGCCAGGAGTGCACTTTGATGGGGCCAGCAGCAGCTCCCATCCCTGCAGAGCCAGCTGCCTCTCACAGGCTGGGACAGCTCTGCCCCAGCCCATCACACCTGGGCTTCCCAAATCCCTCTGGGGTTCCCTCCACTGCCTCTTTCCTAAATACAGACCCTTCCACCCCCCTGGCAGCAGCCAGTTGGGGTCACAGTACTCACAAATGAGGCTCATTACAGCTTGAGCCCCCTCCTTCAGCAGACTCAATGTGTGATTGAGGCATCAGCAGATCCTTGTAGCCTCCACACCAGCCCTGCAGCCTCCCAGGAGAACAGATGTGCAGCCAGCTGCAGGGGCTGAGATGCTTTTCCTCTGCACTAAAGGAACCAGAACTGCACTCATGGAACTGGACTGATTTTGTGAGGGTTTTCTTCCTCTTCAGTTGTGCACAGCTGCTCTACACAAGTGCAGCAATTCTGGAATCTCTGCAGGGCTGGAAGGTTTATCACTGTCAGAAAGAACCTGGAAGTACCAACCCAGCCCTGTAATGCCTGTAATTATCACATCACAGTCAGGATGAACTGAAATAAACCCCAACCCTTCATTTTATCTTCAGCAGCCTTGGACAATGAACCTCACAGCCCCTGACAATTAAATCAGAGTTTGCCTGTTTGGTGTCACTCAACTCCACCTCCCTGCCTGACTCAACTTATCAGCAAGCTGCTGGACACAGGGGGGTGAGCAGGGAATGAACTGGGGTGTTCCAAAAATACTGCACCCCTATCACCAATATTTGCAACTGAAGCTAAAATCCAGCAGGGTCCAATTGAAGGAAAGCCTTCAGCGTGCAAGTTTCACAGCAATCATTGTAAGAATCATACAAATGGATGCATGCAGGAAGAATTCATTTTTTTTTAAATTCAGCACAGGACACTGGAAAATCACATTTTGTATTTTTAATGCACGTTGTTTTGTTGGGGTTATAAAAATATTATTTCCTTAGTTTAATGATGAGATTTTACCTACAGCTCTGATACCATCACCACATTTTCCAGTTCCTTCTGGCCTCCACAATTACTTCACACACCTCCACAGAACCACAGAGTCATTTAGACTGGAAAAGCCCTGTAGGATTACCAAGACCAGGCACTAAACATGAACTTCTAAGTGCACCACTCACACTTGTCCTCAAGTTCCACATCTACGTGGAACTTAAATGCTAAATCCCTCCAGGACAACCACATCATGTACTATGGGAAAGTTCCAAGCCTCAGTTAAGGGAAGCCTCCCTTATTTCCTGAATGACATTTTCTAAAGGAAAACAGAGCATTTAAATGATATCAGATATTACCTTTGGATAATTAATGATGCTCTTTTTTTTCCTCTTTACTTTTTTTTTTCCATAGATGCTTTCCAGCAGGATCTTCACCCCATTAAACACGAGTAAAACTGTGAGGTGAATTGGGAATCCTACAAGGACAATGGATGTTTTTGCCTCACCTCAACTCAGTGTAGCTGTAAACTGAACCAGGTAAAATTCTAGTCTTGTTTGATGGGGTTATTTCATGCCCAGCACAATTCCTCTGCAGCACAACCCTGCACTGAAATATTTTAATGTTTTAATAATAATTCTTCAACGAGGGCATGAACCTTAAAGTGGTTCCTCCACAGCTCTGTGTGAGCTCAGCAATAAAGAACTTAGTCTTTATTTATAAAACCCATGCCTTTCCTCCAGCTTTCTGACATCCTTACTAGCATTTAAGTGAAATCCATCTCAAGCCAGGGCCATGAATTTTCCATGAGCTAAGTGTTATCACAGAAGTGAAATAACCCGAGTGCTGATATAACCCCACGCTATGTTTCAGAGCACAAACATCTCACCACACACACTCCTTCCAACCTTTTCTTCCCCCTGGTTGCTCACAGCCCAGCTTCTCACAGGGCTGTGCAGTGCTCTGAATTTCTGCTGTGCATCTGGAGGGGCTGTGCATGCCCTGACACCAGGGAGCAGAGCTTTAAGACCTGTTCTCAGTACATTCCTGGCAATTGTCCCACCACACCTCACCCTTCAATGATACACCTCAGATCAAACACAGATTTGTTCACTGTCGACTGGCAAATGCACAGAAAGCCAGAGTAGAAAAAGAGCTTTCCTGGAGAGTTAAGGGCAGGTGCTGCAGTTTGTGGCACAGAGTGTGAACCTGCCCTCAGAGCTGAAAAGATACTGAACATCTGGAGCTGTGTCTTCCAATCACATCAAACACCTGACATGGTGAAGAGCATTAATTTAAAACCCAATGGCCTTGTATGCTGAGTTCTAACTCTCATTTTATTTGAGAGCACTTTTATAGCCAGTCTCACTTCCCCTCCTAGCAGTTCTACACTACTCCTAATTTTGCTCTGATGTAAGGAAGATTCATTGGCTAACACTGCTAACTCAATAATTTCCCATCCTTTTAAAGCCCATTCCATTGCACACCCCCTTTTTTTCCCCCTGCTGTTATCAAAGTTGTAATTCTCTTCTGCCACTCCACATTTTACCTGCAGGAAAGTCAATCTATTTCTCATGAATTAATAAAGATTGTTACTTATGGCTCTATGCAGCTTTCTGCTTCCCTCTTTTCCATGGGGCTTTTGCACTTGAAATGTTTGCAGAGAGAATTTTCACACAAATATCAGGGCCCTGGTGCTGACAAAGAGATTGTGCAGGAAGAAATCCCTGCAGGGGGGGTTAATTGATGGCAAATCCATGGCCATGTAGGAGCACAGTGATTTGTACCCTTAATTTTAGCAGGCAGGAGCAGCTTGGGGAGTGCAATGCCAGGCACCCACAACCATTTTCAGCAGGGATTTCACCCAGGCAGGGAGCACACACGAGACTGATGCAACCAAACAAGGCAGACCATGATATTGGCCAAACCAGCAGTGCCTGGATTCTGCTGCAATATCTGAGCATCCATGAAGTTGGCTGAGTTCATGGGTTTTTACCCTTCAGGGAATCTATTCTAGAAGCAAAGAATATCCTGAGTTGGAAGGGACCCACAACAGGCATTGAAGTGCAGCTCCTGGTCCTGCACAAGACATCCCACAACTCCCTCATGAGTTCTTCCACTGTTCTCCTTTCCTAAATCTGATGAGGATTTCATCCTGCTCTGGGATAGACACAGAGGTCTCTACATCTCCCAGCACCACCAACAACACGATATTCTAGTTAAAAAGCCAAAGGAAGCCCCTGGTGGTTGTACAGAAATTATTTCTGTGCTCACACTAAAAGCCCACACTCCTCACTAGGACCCATATGAAGGGCAGAGAAAAAGTGACAAAGACACAGATATGGCAGTCTGTAAGGAGGAATTTTCTTTATATATATTTACATATATAGATATTTTTTATATTTATATTTATATTTATATCTTTACTTTTTATTGCATATAAATGCTACTGGCTTTGACTCCCCACCCAGCTTTATTGCACCTACTGGGAAATGCCACACAGCTGGAAAACGTGATGCACTAAAATAATGAATTCAGCAATGTACAGTGTGTACCAAGAAGTTGTAAATACTCTATCAATTATTTATTCCCCCCCTGCAGGAGTTTACTGCAGCATAAAAGGATAATAAAATGAGCTGTAAGAGGTATATGTTAAAAACTGCTGACAGTTGTTTGGAGGGATTTTCATAGTAAGTCTTAAAAAATTAACATCTTCAAGGCAATAAAAAGTATTGTAGTAAAGCTTCCCTGCATGTGAAAAATATTGACAAATCTTCTTTTCTTACCCAGATGCCAGAGGAAAAAGTCAAGTTTTGGCTATTTATAAGTGGGATTTTTAAAATTGTGTTAGGTGTTGGACAATGGAATTATAGGAGCAGTGGCTGCACCGTGGATCAGCCCCTTTTACAGCACCACATTTTAACTTGTGTTTAGTTCTTTATGAACCAAAAAGACCACCTAATTCTACCTTCATTTCTACAAAACTTGTCAAGAAAAGCAGCATTGGCTTCTCCAGTAAAACTGGCAAAGATCAGTGGCTCTCCAGGGTAGCTCAGTGCTCCAGGGGTAACCGAAAGCACCAACTCCTACCCCAGAGGCACAGGATTATGAAAAGGGCTTTCAAATGAGGAAACGAGTCGCTTCACATTTCCTTGCTAATGCATAGCCCCAAAAATTTCACAGGAATGAGGAAAACACTGGATAGAGCCTGTTCAAATTATGTTCAAAACCACAAATATGAGAAATATTCTCAGCTTGCTTTTCCCAGACAAATTGTGAATAAACACTCTTTCCTCACTTGAGGAAGCGTGTTCACAGTGGGAAGGCTTTCTGTTGGATGCCTCACTTATTCTCTGTTTGTACTACAAAGATTTTTCCTCTCTGTCTCCACACTGGCTCTTTGAAAAAAGAAAAAAAATATTTAAATATCTTAGTTTGGTCATTTATCCTTCCACTATTTCACTGCTCAGCGAGGGAAGATGATAATCAGCGCTCATGAGGGGAATGAAACATGAAATTAAAGAAAGTTTTCACAGCAGCTGAATTGCCAGGCCCAGGAAATTTCCAGGTATGGTGATGCCTCAGGATTTCAGCTTTTCTATTTTCAAAATTCTGTACTGCTCTAGTGCCTAACTCTAAACTGCACAGACAGTGTTAGTTACTGTCCTCAGGTTTTATTCAGACACAATTCCTCTCTAGGCCTGGATCTCAGGGACACCTCAGTGCCCCAGGCCCCAAAAAGTCTGACCAAAAGTGAGTTGTGGGGAGCAAACTGGGGCTGAATGACTTCATTGCCTGCAGCTGGAATTGGAGGATGAAGCCCGATATGGAACTGGAGCAAACTGGTAATTGTGTGAGAAACTGGTGCCCATTGTCCGTGCTGGCTGCAGCCTCTGGGAGGCTTTGGCTGCCCGAGGTGTGCCTGGGGAAGGCCTTCAAGAAATGCCCACTTTATTCCCTTCCCCTTGCCTGGTCTCTGCTCTGGGCAGCCCCTCCAGGCCCCTCAGCACTCACCACCCAGGGCTTGTCACAGAAGTTGTAGATGGACTCGAGGGAGTTGACGCTGGGGATGCCGGCGTACTGCATCCCGATGATCAGGTTCCGGAAATCCTCGTTCTCCGCCATGCTGTAGGAATGCTGCCGCACCAGCACGAAGTCGGGCCGGAACGACCTGCCAAAACAGATATATCGGTGATAATCCTCCACCAAACTGGTTTTCCTTCAGCTCCAAAATGTGCAGAGAGGGAAAAATGGCTGGTGGGTGAGTAGGGAAGGGCTGGAAAAACACTCAAACAAAAGGGAAACAATAAAAAATGGGAAGAGCCATGATGGCATCATGAAAAACATGAAAACCACACTCAGACCAAAGGGAATTGATAAAAGATGGGAAGAGCCATGATGGCTTCATGAAAAACATGAAAATCAAAGGGAAACAATAAAAAATGGGAAGAGCCATGATAGCTTCATGAAAACCAAAGGGAAATAATAAAAAATGAGCAGAGCCACGATGGCTTCATGAAAATCTGCAACACCCTTAATCTGTTCAGCATCCCCTCAATAACAGGGTTCCATTAAGAGGAGAGATAAATTACCATGGCTTTGAGGTTGTTTTCCTGCTGACAGGTAAATCACATCTATAACCTCTGGGTGTGTCCTTGGTTTGAGCTCTCCAGTTTCTGAGCAGTGACAAGCAAAACTCAAGCAGGCAAAGGGCTCTGCCACAAACCTGGGCTTTTGGGGAACAATTTTTTATTTCTTATTTTTCCCAACAATTATTGTCAGGCTGTTTTAAGGGCAGTAAGGGATGAAGCAACCACATTGCTGGCAAAAGGAATCAAACCATAATGGGGAGAATCACAACTGAACTTTTGAGCAAGAGACTTGTCAAAATGAATTTTTAGACTTACAGCTGCCTTTCTTCCTTTTCTCTCTGGTATCTGATCAGCATTTCCCCTGCTGCTCCCCATGGTTTCCTGCCTATCCCCCTGCACCTTTGCCAAAAATCTGACACCATCCCCACCTTACTCCAATCCTGACATTTTGTTACTGGAGAAGGTTATGGAAAATAAAAAACACAAACCAACAGGACAGAGCCTCCAGAACAGGGGCAATTCAGTGCTAAATTTGACTGTTGAAAGAGTCTTTTCTGCATTCCAGTTTTGTAGAGGAAAAAAAAACCCTGACTAGCTTGAAGATTTCAACCTCCTAAAAGAGGTATAACTGCAGGGCAAATTAAATTAGCATAGTAAATTGGGGAAATTATTTACATGCCTTGAATAAATACAAGCTGTTTACTGGAGTGAGACACTCTGAAGATTACAAAATTATTTGGAAGTCTCCGTCTGGTAGAACAAAAACAACAAAACAATTAAAATCCCTGTTAAAATTGCTTTAGCAGTTCTGGGATCCCAGCTTGGATGTGGTAGTCCAAGTAGATTAGCTGGATTTTTAAATTTCAAGCATCATAGAAGTGTTTGGGTTGGGAGGGAGCTTTTAAAGCTCGTTTTGGGCACCTTCCACTAACCCAGGCTGCTCCAAACCCCGTCCAGCCTGGCCATGGACACTTCCAGTAATGGGGCAGCCACAGCTCCTCTGAGCACCCTGTGCCACTGCCACTGTAAAAACAGAAAAAACAACCCAAACCTGCATGATTTGGCAAAAACAACATTAAAGATTTGCTGTCAAGAGTTGTTGAAATAGCACTGAAGCTCAAGGGGCAAAACCTGTAAAGAAATCCTTGCCTTTAAACAGGATTCCTAAAAAATATCTGCAGCACAGCTCTGAGACGTTGTGATCGAGGTTTCATGGGAGGTGCCAAGAGTTTAGAATGTGGAAATCCAATTTACTGGCCCAGCATGAATATAATACTCAGAGGATTAATGATGCCTTCATCAAAACTGCAGATCCCTCAGTGAAAGAAAGAGGCAAATTTTATCTATTAAAAAAAGAGGGATAACACATCCCAGACAGCTCTGTGGGTTCAAATAAAAGAACAAAAAATATCCTCTCAAAGACCCATTTAATGACACAATTGGAGAATGGAGGGAATGTACTTTTTAAAAATTAAAAATTAAAGAAATAAGGTTTTGCTTTGCAAAAGCTCCTCAAAGGAATATGATACATTACCATAATTGTTTTAGTTCTGTAATTATGGATGGAGTGGCTGCATAGAAAAGGAGGTCAGGAGAAAAATTCTAATTGCATCAAGATCCAAAAATCTCAGCATTATGTCACAGAAAATATAATTTTTCATGGTATGATTTTCATTCACAAAAAACAAACAAACAAACAAATGGGGCCTGTTAAATATTTTTTTTCATCTCCTAAAGTAAACCAGCAAAATTTTGTCATAGAAATTTCTATGATTTTGCTAACTAATAAATCTATGATACAAGGTTGCTTTGAGCCTCAGATTGATAATAAATATCTCCAATTATCACAGAAACAGAGAGTTGATCTCCCATCATGTCTGCACCTCCCTTTCACAGCACAAACCACACTCCTGGGTATCTGACACCAGATTTGGGGGAAAATTATCAGCTTCAGGTAGTTCTCTTTGGGTAAATAAATTACCCACAAAACTATAATGTTATAAAATCCCTTGTTATCTCATTCTCAGAGTTATCTGATGGCACAAAGGTCTTTTGTTTCAAACAAAAGCAGCACTTTTACCGAGTTTTCTCATGACCTGCAAATCTTTGGAGATGTTATTTTTTGGAGGTTCCCAGCCCTCATTTTCTCCTGAAATGTTTTGATGGCAACTTGGCCTCGATACCTTCTCAAGTATTTTTTGGAATACTACAGAAAAGCCACTAGGGAGCAGCAATCAAGATTTCTTGGCTCCAAAACTTCCATCATTGGGTAAAAAAATTCCACCAACCCTAAAAGAAATCAAATTTCTCACTCATCTAAGGAAATAATCTTGAGGATTTGGCCTGAGATCATTGTTTTTGTATTAAACTGCAATATTTTTAAAACATGCCAGAGATTAAAGAGTTGGAATTTTGAAGAATAAACTTATTCTGGATATTTTTTCCTGGAGTTATTTTTTTTGTGGTGGGGTTTTTTTTGTTTGTTTGGGGATTTTTTTTTTTCTGTTTTTTTTTGTATTGTTGTTGTTTGTTTTTGTTTGGTTTGAGTTCTTTTACATGAATGAATAGACATTTTCAAATCTTTTATTCAGAGAGATATTCTGCAAACCATGAAGATCCAGGACATGCCTGTGTGGCTCTGCCTTTAAATTCAATTTTTTCAGCCAAACAACTGCCACACTTCACTCACACATAACTGCACCAGCCAAAATAGGAGCAATTCTCACAATTTAAATACAATTTTGATATAATTTTGCTAATAATTTTGCTGATATAACTTTCTTAATAATTCCTTAAGTTTTCACTTTGTCCTGTTTTCTCCCCTCACGTTTATGAGGCTGTTGATGTCCTCATTGAAAAAAAACAAAAGTTAAATTTACCCTGCCTTCATTGGCATCATCCTTTTTAGACAAAACCGCTGCTGGGAAATCTGAGGTGTTTAAACCAAAATGTTTCAAACAGGCTGAAATATTCCAGGAACTGCCCTGAGAGGGGTGTTATGACTTGGTCTGTTTCAATAGGAAATATTCCACGTTGGAAATAAATTCTGCTATTCTGGGAAAGCCTGGCAGGTACAAAATCACCAAATCTGGGTCCTTCTGTAGCAAGCATAAACCCCAAATCAATAACCCCAACTCCCAACTGTGTATTCTTTATTCTGGACTTCATTCCCTTAATAAATCCATTTTCCCCACGATTAAATTGTCAAGATGTGTCCTCCCTGTCACAAAAAGGTTGTCACAAATCAGATATTTCATTTTCTGCTTTCCCTGAGGGGAATCACTCAAAATCCACAAACACAACCAAAGCACTCAGCACCTTTCCCATCCACACATGATGACATTTATTGCTTTTTTGCTCAGTTTAGTTTTTCTTACCTGACAACTTTTGTGCCATTTCGAATTACTTGGATATCGACTGCATAATTGCCATCAGCATGGGCTATCAAGTTGATTTCTGAAAATTCTGCCTATGAAAAAAAAGACTCCCATTAGTCAGTCTGGTTTATTTGACCTTTATTTTCCTAATTCCCTAATTTTGAGCGGTAGGGCCTGAAGTGCTGACAATATACATTTGAAATAAAGCGAGGGCATTGATCCAGCAGTCTCTGTCGAGTACCACATGTCTCATTTCAAAAGGTTTTCATCCAAAGAGAGCAAAAGGTAAAAAAAGGTTGTGAAAATGGATTGTGGGGCAGTAGCAAGTGGATTTACTCCTCCATGTCTGCACAGAAATGGAGGGATTCTATTTCTGCTTTGCACAATGTTATCAAAGAGATCAATACGGGCTCAGCACTGGCATAAAGTTTTGAAGAAAACAGTACAAAAGCAGAATTAAAATAACATTTTCTTATAGAATTTAGCGGCTCCTCATACTGCTCACCCCTTTGGATTTTCTTTATGTGCATTTACTCTTCTTTTTTAAAAGATCTGGTGCTAATGAGCAATTGTCTCACGAAATTCTCAATGAAAGCACTTTTTCAAAAGCCTTCTCACACTGGAAATGCGGAATTTAAACGGAGCCGCTCCCATACTCTGAATCTGCAGTTACTTGAAAGGAAAGGACAGGATGTTTTTCATTTATCCCCAGCCTTTCACCAGCTTAGACTCTCAAGGCACTTTACAATAACATTACCCAGCAGAAGAATTGAAATGCAGCCAGCTGTCCTCTGGTGGATAAATAAAAGTGTCTTTGCTGTCCGGGACAGCAGCACAGAATGGAGGAGTGTCACAATGCTCATTAGTCTGCTGCTGAAAAATGGAATTGCTGCAAGTCTTCCTCGGGCAGATCTGGGAGGATTTCACAGCCTGGTGCTCAGGGAAGGGAGCTGGGAGCTGTTCCTCCCACTGCTGCAGCTCAGGAGTCAGGGCTTGGTTGCCAGCACAGAGCTCTCTTCATTAAACCCAGCCACCCTCACACCTCCTGGGATGGCTGGGACAACACATCCAAGCTCATTGCAAAAACAGTGCAAATGGGGAGACAGAGAAATATTTGTGTAGGCACTGAAAATGTCAGGCTCAACCAACTGACTACTCAGATATCTCGAATTAATAATTCATTTTAAAAGCTTAGTGTGTGATGGAAGCCATTGTATGTTGGGAAAGGCAGTGTGAAAATGAAATAATTACTATTATAAATGGTACCAGCAGCGGGACACTGCAGTAGTTGTTATTTGTGTGTTGATGTGGAACAAAGGGATTCGTGTGGCTCAGAAACTTCCAGCCCTTCTCTGATTAAAGCCCTGGTCCCACAGTGCAGCACAGGAAGGGAATTCCAGGGCTAGCCCGAGTTTTTGCTCCTGTTGAAGCGATGGCTCTGCCTGCTCTCACCTGGGTGTGAATGGACAAATCTGCCTCTCCCTCAAAACTCCTGAAGCCCCCTGGCACAGCTTTCCCTGCTCCCAAGCCCAGGGCAGCAGATATTCCGTGGTGGAAAGAGTGGCTGCTGGACCATTACAGTGAATTTACATCAGCTGCATCCACACTGTTAATGATGATTTTCCCTCGCTCCTTGAAAATCCAAGGACAAAACAACTCAAGGGCTGTTGCTCTGTACAGCATCATCTATTTGAGGAACTCAAGATTCAAAAGCAGTGAAAAGACTTCTTTAAATCCTTACTTTCAGCTTAAATAAAACAGCCATAATTCCAGCGCACCCTAAATTCTAAATATCTCACTGTTTATTCCTATTTATTATGGATTTGTTTTTTTAAGCCCCCACATGCCAGCGCTGCACCCAGAGCACATTTATATTCCTGAGTGGGGAATTAGTGATACAGAACTGCCACACGTAATTCATGGAGTGTCTGGGAACTTCACAGTCTCTAAGCAACAACTTCTGAATACAAGATGTTTTTCATGCTGTGAAAATTATGGTCAAAATCCCCTAAGAAGAGCCCACTTTGGGTGCCAAAAAAGGGCTGTTGTGGTTTAACCCCAGCTGGCACCTCGGCCCCACATTTTTTCCCACCCAGAAGGATGGGGAGGGACGCAGAAGAGTAAAAATGGGAAAACTCTGGGTTGGGATAAACAGAATTCAAGAGATAAAACCAAAGCTGTGAGTGGAAACAGAGGAAATAAAACCCCACAGCAGCTACAGGGGGGAAAATGAACTCTGCCCCAGCCCAAACCATCACATTCCTTTAATTGTGAGGGTTTAGGGTAAAAAGATTGTGAATTTATCTGTCCATGTATGCACAGAGAATCATGGAATCGTTTTGGCTGGAAAAGCCCTCTCAGATAATCTCCACTGCCATTAATCCAAGACCACCACCAAACCACATCCACACAGCTTTTAAATCCCTCCAGGGAGGAATAATATACATGTATTAAATACATGTGCTTCTATAAATGCACAGATATAAAAATAACTGGTTTTATGCAGTTATAAAACTGTACAAAATTTAGATTAAGGTTAAGGTGATGTTTTAGTTTTAGGTTGAGTCAGTTACCTGCTCCACCTTGATGTCATACTCGCCATGGACCTTCTTTCCACGAAAAGCTTTGGCCCTGCAGGAAAAAAGGAGAGAAAACCAAGAATTTATGTAATCAGTGTCTATAGAAAACTTCCTGTATTGCCTTCAATGTCTTGAAAACACACAAATATACTAACTAAACCTACCTGCTGCACATACACAATTCCCTTTCCTTGCCATCCTTGTATTTTCATCCCATCCCATAATATTTTATAATAAAAAATATCGTATATTTAATCTAAATATGTATACATATAATATAAATAAGTATATATGTAATATAATATAATATCATATAATAAAATATAAT
>NC_031781.1:2808251-2811740 GCF_001522545.3 Parus major | reverse complement strand
TATAATATTATGTTATATTATATATGATATTATATATAATATATAATATCATATATTATAATGTAATGTAATATAATATAATATAATATAATATAATGTAGATATAGATATAGATATAGATATAGATATAGATATAGATATAGATATAGATATAGATATAGATATAGATATAGATATAGATATAGATATGTAAGTATATATTTATATAAATCTATTTATATAAATAGAAATATTTTATGTAAAAAAGTGTGGTTCCCAGCACTGCAGTGAAAATGCACTGAAATGATGAAACATTCTGAAGAACACATTTCAGAGTTGTTAAACACTATAAAAGGAGTCCTATTAAACAGGTAGATCTTGCTCTCAAAGTCAACAATGCCAGTGGAAATTCATTTCCATGTGAACAACTTCCCGACAACCACTCATGTTCATCTTTATCCACACTGTTATTTTAGAAAAACTGGTGGTTTTGGAGCCCTGTGCCTAAAAACTTTCCCTTGCTTTTAAAGTCTCAGAGGACTGGAGACTGCTGCTGTCAGATATTTGAGTGTCTGCTTGGTTTCCTCATCAGTTTTCCTTTCTCTAGACTAACTTGATATGAAATAATTAATGCAAAGGAGAATTTCTGAGCCATTATTGTGCACCAGGATTGTTGTGATAAAGCAGAACTGAATTCACTGATCCAGGCCCTCCAGACAGACATTCCTCTAGGAATCCATCCCTTGTATCCCTCAGGCTGAATGTGTCTGCTTTGGTCCAAAAGAGAATTTCAACAAAAAAGACAAATCTGTTGATAAAAAGGAATTATTCTAACACCCTGACATTGTTGAAGGAATATGGCATCAGCCTCTCTGCATTTTCTTTGCTCAAGCAAAAGCTCAGAGCATGTTCCCTGCTTTTTCCTTGTGCAAAAAGGAAAAATTTGTTGCAAAAGTCCAAACCTGAACACCACAGAACATCACCTCGAGTGTTAAAGAAAAGCTTTGCCATTCCCAACATGGAACAAAATGCCATTTTATTACATGAAATCTCCCTCACCCATGAAAACAATATCAATACATAGATTAATAATTTATTTCCACTGTGCTCCAGAAGAATTTCACCACTGGTTTCAATATTGGATGAAAGAAATTTCTTAAGAATCAAATGGAAATGCTGCCTTGGGCAGCATTTCATAAGGAATAAGGAGATTTCTTAAAGATATTTCTTAAGGATATTTCTTAAAGATATTTCTTAAGTATATTTCTTAAAGATATGGATTATGGATGGTAGAAATGTTTATACTGAAATCACACACTAAAATATTTCCCAACCATTAATTCTGTATAAAAAGGCAATTGGGAAGAAGAAAACAAGGAAGAAAGTATTTGTATCATTACTGGGTTTTTTTAAACTGTATTCTTGCAATAAATACACAGGAAAGATGAAGTTTGAAATCCATTTTTCTACTATAGGAGGTGCACACTCAGCTTAGTGTTACCAAATATTTTTGCCAGTACTAAAAGTAGAAGTTAAATATAAACCTAATTTACAGAAATGTCATTAATCACTAGTTTATCTTTCCAAATTTGGTTTGGAATCCCATAAGAGGAATGTGAGCATCACCTCTTGAAAGCTTTGGAGCTTCTGGACATGTTTTATGGGGAAAGCCAGGAGATTTGTGCCAGAGCAGGAAGGGAGGTCTCTCAATCAGGGATGTGCCTTGCGAGGAAAGCACCCAGCTCACATCAGGGACCAGCTTCAATGCCTCTCTGAAAAACTAAAGATTCACCACTGCAAAAAATACCTCAAACTCCAGTTCTGGTCTGCATGAACTCAACAGCATTGAATTCTGTTGGGAACAGGGTGAGCTCCTGGCTTTTATCTCTGGTGCAGTAACAGGTGAGGTAAATGCATTATTGGACATCTCATGACACGTTTAATTTAAATGGAATTATATTGGCTACATTATAGTGCAGCTGCCTCTTGGATAGTGGAAAATAAATACTCAGTTTCATCAAATTTGAGCAGTAACCTGGCCATCCAGGGATTAAACCTCCCCCAAAAGCTGCCCTAACAAATAGCAGCAGCTGGTACTTTGAGAGAAGAAATGGAACTGGGAAACCACTGAGAGCACAAGGCACACTCTTCTACTCTTTACTCCAACCCCACTGCATGTATGTGTTAGTGAGATAACCAAAATGTTCATTAACTGTTAATTAGTGAGATGCTATTACTCTAAATTTGGTCTTTCTACTTAAACATGAGGCAATCTCCAAAGAGCTAAACTCTGGCATGACTCACATTTCAACAAATGACTTCAGCACTGAAAATAAACAGGAGTAGTAAGGACTGAGGTTAAGCAATCTGAGGCTTGAAAACAAACCTGACATTCCATCATTTAAAAAGAATCAATTTCATAGCAGCTTTAGCCAACTTTTACAAAAAATACATAATATTCCACTGTATTCTCCAAATGTTGGGCCACAAACTGCAAGAATTTATCTTGGTATCTCTAAAAAATAACTGAAAGTTTCATGACTTGAGCATTTCAGAACAAACTTTATGAATTTCTAAGCATGTTTGCAGTGAAACAGAGCCTATTTATCATTTTATTTACTCTACCTAGGAAATTCAGCCATGCCCTGCTTGAATTATTTCTCATTTTCAATGAAAGGAAGAGGCAATCCTATCATAATGACATTCATTACATACTTAGGATAATTTATTTATTTTTGTTCTTAAACTGAGGGGAGCTGAGGAATGAAATTGTTTTGCTGTTACTGATTTTCAGAATTCCACTCAATTGTAATTTAAAATTCATTCCTGTTGGCAGGGAGTGTGGGATGGCTGGAACCAGCTCAGAGCTTCCCAGGACAGGGGCTCTGTGAGTGTGAGTGAAAATTCACAGCAGGGGTGAAATGAAAAAACAAACATGCCCCAGATCAGGTCACATTTATCTGCTGTCCTGGGCAGTTTTTACATTGTAGGTAAAGAGGGAAAGGAAAGAAATCATCCCCTGAAACTCCAACTCTGCTGCTCAAAACCCACCAAGAGAGCAGAGAGCTGTGGAAGGGATGACTCTGTTTCAAAACACCTGAAATATGGATGAAATATTAAATTCTTATTTAAAATTAAGCCACCAGAGAATATGCAGTTGCCATAGAGGCAGCCTGACACGAGCCCACTGCACTCACTGAACTTTGACAAGGACAGGGAATGAAACAGAGTCACTAAAGGTATTTCAAATATATATAAAAATCTGATTTATTTCCCTGTTCAGCTACACAACATCCACCTACAGTTCCACAGTATCTTACTATGCCAAGAGACCAACCTGGTGTAATATCTATATATTAATATATTCATCTTAATAATTTATTATTAATTATATGTGTATTAAATACAGTTACTATTACCATTAGAGAAAATGAAATATTATGTATCAATTAATATTTAATATTAATTAATAATTATTAATTGTATGTATTTGTTAATATAAATACATAA
>NC_031781.1:2802202-2808056 GCF_001522545.3 Parus major | reverse complement strand
ATATAATATAATAATAGATAATGTATAATATATAATATGTAATGTGTCATATATAATATTTAATATATAGTATTTAATATATCATGTTTGATATATAGTATATAATACTTAATATACAAAGTCTAATATATAAGATATAATGTCTGATATACAATATATAATGTATAATATATAATATATAACATCTAATGTATAATTATAATTTAAAATTAATTCATTATAAAGTGTGTGTGTATGCATACACAGAATATTCCCAAATAAATGACTGGTTCACTGGAATTAGCAGTGAACTGCATGGAAAGGCACTGACAGACAAATGACACAGACCCAGCCAGATTTCCATGGACTTAAAAAGTGTCCCATGACAGACCAGAAAAAGCTGAAGAGAAACCAAATCTTGTCTTCAAGTTAAGATTTCAAGCTCAGTCTTCAAGTTCAAATGGGATTACAAATAATTTGTTCATTAATTCAATTAAAAAAGACTTCTGTAAATACAGGCAGACCACAAGATGCTGTTAAACAAAACAAGTTTATGGTAAGATCTGCCCAGCATTTTCATTTTATGGGAATTAAACCACAACCCCCTGAACCCAGGGGGGATTTCTCTTCACAACTGACAGTACCAACACCTGGACAACTCACCTCTGGTGAGGTTATTTATTGTGCCTAAATAGAAATTATCCAGAATACTGTAAACACATTGATTCAGGACTTTCTTTTATTAACCTGTTCCACATTTCTGCAAAAGGAGGTGATATGAAACATAAAATATCCTGTTTAAAACCTGACTCTGAAAGACCTTGGTATTCCTAAATGTTACTCAGATTCTGCAAAGACTTGTCTGGATTTAAAACACATCCTTTTTTTTTTCCTGGCACCTGAGCCAGCCACTATTTCACATAAAACAGTGATGTTTTCTCAAGGTATTACTTCATACAGAAATTGCCTTGGAAGGAGCAGCCCCCCATCACCAAATAAATGGCAGAACACAGCAGATGTGCTCCTTTGAGCACCTTCTAGCTTTAGAAGTGCTCCCTGCTGAGCTGGGCTTCGTTAGATTGATGATAATCCCCATTAGCAGGAGCTGGAAATCTGCATTTCCCTGGCTCTGGGACAGGTTATCCCAGAAGCTTCCACGGCTCCAGCAGTTCTGGTTTGCTGATCTTCACTCAGCTGGGGGAAATGTCCTCTCCAGTGGAAGCACAGCCATGGCAAGGACACAGGGATTGTCCTTCAAAGTCATCCACCCTGGGAGGTGACAACGCACAGAAACCCCACCTGAAATTTGATTTATTTCGTACAAAACATTTCTTTCCAGAGCTTGCCAGGTAGGACATGACTGATGCACTCCTTCACTCTCAGCCCAGCATTTTGAAGGGGAAAATAAACTGCTCATAAAAAGAAAAATAAAAGTGCTTTTGTGCTTCTGCCAATTTGTCTGAGGCTTTGTGGTGTCTCTGTACCTGAAATCACTGCAGCAAGTATTTCCATACCAGAGCTGTCAATCATAACAGATGGAAAGAGAATTTTTGGGAACAAAGGCAAGAATTCCTGTCCTGGTTCATCTCAGCACAGTCCTCCCAGCTGGCCTGAGCCTGGCACAGCTCATTCTGTCAGCCTGCAGGGTTTCTTTATCTCTGAGCTGCCCATTTCATAGAGGACCACGAGGACACCCCACAGCTCAAACTGAGCAGGGCAGAAGGAACCTTCACCCTGCAGGAATCACTGCTCCTCCTCTGCAAGGATTTCCTGCCCTCACTTCTGCAGCCTGGAGCCAAGAACTTTGTTAAAAACTTGCCTAAAACCCAAAGCTCCTGCATGCACCCTCATACCCTTCCCCATTCCCTTCCCCAGGAATGGCCAAACTCCTGAAAAACCACAGAAAACACTTCTCAGTGGAGGATTTTCCTGCCCAAGGAGATTCAGCTCTAAAAACTCATTTAAAAATAGCCCATAGCCTAGCCAGAAATATAGAACACGGATTTATTAAGCAGCAATTATTCCATTTCCCTGACTGGGCTGCACACAGCTCTTGCTGGACAGGTGGGCTTTCTTTCACAACACCTTTATGTGTGGTACCTCCAGAGGTTTCCATAACCTCCAACTCAATCCTTTTTTTATTCTCCTAATTTATTACCAGCCCTTTCTTTTTTAACAAGTTCTCCCACATCCCTGGGCATGCATCAAATCCCCTCTACTCCCATCATTTAAACTGAACAGAGCCATTTAATTCATTCCAGCCCAAGAAGCATTTTTGTTGCTTTAATCTGGAGGACAACCCATTTCTGTTTGTCCCTCTGCTCTGTGCCTGAGGAGTGTTTTCACTGGAGATGTAATGCAGGAGGAAGTGCCTCCTACTCCTCAACATCTCCGTTGAACTGAAGTTTTCTGGGTCTTTTAAACAGCATGCTCAACTGAAAATGCCTCATTTTCTGCCCACTCGAGGTGAAACAAGTCCTCTTTCATGCCCAAACACCAGTCTGCCTTGCTGCTGATGTCTCAAACCCCCCCACCTCCCATTATGTAATATTTACCATTAGCCCATTACTTCTCTGCAAGATTTATGGTCACGATGTAACTTCTGTGAGCTCCTTTTTTTTGCAGATTGGATGACAAACGAGAGTATTTTTAAATGTTCATTCCCTCATCAGCAGAAGACCCAATACGTGATGCAACATATTCTACCCTTTTCCAAATCTGTTAGACTCATTAGCACGACTACTACACTTTCCCAGGGCTGGGGTCATAAAAATATTTTGTACTCATGAGATGAACAGAAAGTTCCAACTTTTCTACAGGAGAGCATCGCCGGCCAAATTACGAAATATTCCTGTTCTGAATCCAGCTTTTATTGGTGCTCAAGCCTCAAACTGCATCTTTTGCACCAGCTGCCCTGAATTCCTTATCTCCTAGAGCAAATGGAACAATAATCCAAGATAAAGTAACAAATTTTGGCATTTCCCTACCTACTAAGTAGTCCATTCTTTCCATTTCATCTGCTGATAACCAAGATAAAGGAGTACAAACAGTTATTGAGCAATCCTGTTGAGAGAGGAAGGCACATCATCTTGAAAAAGTGGCAAAAATGTCCCACAGTGCAGCCCCTGGTGAATAGTTTGCGGCAGAAAAAAACCCAAACCAGCTAGAAAGATAATCTAGAGGTATGTTAGTTTATTTTTTCCTTATTGAGGCAAAGAAAATAAAGTGAATTGAAGGACTTTACACTGCCAGGAGGTCATTTCTGGCAACATCTGAAAAGCCAGATAAACCAGCATGGGGTGAAAGAACCTCTGAGACTGAATACAATCCACTTTTTCATCAGAAATCCTTTTAATTTTTCTATTTATACCGAGTTCTCTGAGGTGTTTCAGTCTCTAAGGAAGATGTGTGACTCTGTGAGGTAAACTTGAATCAGCTATGCCTGGAGACACTGCAGTGTTACTTCACACCTAAGGTGTTGGACTGTGACATTGTTTGAATTTCCGCCTTTGAGGATCCTGAATTTAATTCAGAAACTGTATCTTCAAAACCTCTCCGAGGTTCTGGATGAACCCTCAAAGGGAGGAAAGAAAGAGGGGGAAGATGCAAGTCATGCCCTCCCATTAACATCAAATTACAGGAATACTTGAGGCTCCATTTGAACAAAAAGCCCAAATAACCAGTGTAAAACAGCATTTGATGTTTCAATTTTATTTTTTTTTTCATGCAGCTGAAACTGATGTTTTTTTGTATTTATACTCAAGACAACCACGTGCTGCCCTGGGTTTTTTTGAGTGGATGAATCAGAAAACCTCCTCTTGGTTTAGCACCTGCACAGCTGCAGGAAGGAAAGGAGTTTATGGCTTTTGCTGCCCTCTCCTGCAGGAAGAAATGCAGATGAGATTGGCTAAAGACTGGTTTCCAATCACTGCTAAAAAGATCCATGATGGAACCCCTGGATTTCCTGGCTCTGAGGGACCTGCCCCTGCTGGGCAGGAGTCACAGGAGGGAGGTGGATGGAAATATTGGGAATATTTCAGAGCCTGCCTGTGCTCAGGGGTGGCTGATAGGCACCAAAGGCATGAACCCAACTTGTAAATTGCTCAAATGTACCAGAAAAAGCACATTAACAGAACAGTCAGAGCACTCTCCGTGTGCTTCATGCAGCATTAGCAGCAGCTCACAAGGAAATCCATCACTGACATCCACTGGATTAAATTACTGCTAATTGCTGATGATTTCTATGATCCTCTGCTATTTGCAGGTGAATTAATGAATATTTTCAAGGTGGGATTTTTTCTCATACATACACAGAGTTTCCACTGGTTTCCTGACAGCCTCTCCTGACTCTAAACGTGGATCTGGGAGCTGGGTGGGACTTCCAGTGCAATTTCCCCCTCCTGAAGGGAAGGAGAATTTAATGCACTGTGTCCAGCAGAAAACAAAAAGATTATATCAGTTATTATGGAAGGATGAGCCTCAGAAACATGCATTTTCTCAGGAAGGTCCAGAACCCTGCCACAAAAACTCAATTACTCCAAGATACTCAAGTTCCAACAGCCATGGGAATTACATTGTACAGATAATTCTCTGTGCAAATGGATACCAAGAAAGTAGAAAAATGTTTTTCCCAGTATCACCTTTTCACAGTTTTTAAGCTTCCCAAGTGTGTTAGAAAACTAAGCTCACCACCTGGTAGTTCAATATTACACCTTGAAATACAATCAAATACAATAATTTTGCCTGTACTTCAAATACCCCCACTTGGTTTATTGATTTCAATATTCTCTAAAAAGCCAAATAACCAAGAGCCTGTGCTTTGAGGTTTTCAGCTTCTCACTACAGATTAGGGAACAACATATTTTTCCAGTACTGCTGCTTAGTGAACTGTGTTTTCCAAACCAATAAACTGGCAGCACAAGTAATGCTCCAGACATGGACATTACCTCCCTTCCCCAGGTGAGCCTGACCTTGGGAACGTGGACTTTAAAAATTCCTGCACAGAAACAGCCCATAAAGCTCAAAGGCAGGTAAATCTCTTGGGATCTGTAACACAAAACAGAGCCCAGGGTGAGGATGCTGTGGCAAGGGGGAAGCCACCAGAGATGAGAAAGAACTTTGCTGACAGAGAAGTCTGCCAGGCAGCTGTGCAAACCCTTTATTTGCTCGTGGTGCATCCAATCAGGAGCTGAATTAAAACCAAAAAATCTCTGTCAGAGAGAGGCACACTCATTTTGGTGTAACTGTGCAATAAAACAATACAAAATCCCACCATGGCTCACACCCTTCTCATTGTGCAGCAAAAATGAGCCAGGTTTTCAGTGCTTAATGCCCCCTGGGAGCAGACAGGCTCCACACTCTCCCCAGGGTTTGGTGCAGAACTGCTCCAGCCGAGGTCTGCAGAGCTCAGGTCATGTCAGCTCTGCCCTGGAGGAACATGGAGCACCACAGGTTTGGGATGTGGGATTTGGGATTTGGGAATGCAGTTGTGCTGCAAACCCCCAGCACCCCGAGCCCTCCCAGCTGTGAGGAGCAGAGGCTGTGCTGAACACAGGGTGGGATTCCAACAAATCTTCCCTTTCCCTTCCCTCTTTTTTTCTTTCTTTTTGCAAAGATAAGTGCTGTCAGATCTGAGATTTACTGCTAAAACATGGCAGATTAACAGGCATGAAGCAACTAAGATGCAAACAAGCATTCTCTGCTGAGCCACAGCCCCACGTAGCAGTAGCTGCAATAATTACAAAATTGGAGGATTCAGATCCATAGGATTAATTCCCCCCATGCCCATAGGGGTGAGAACAAGACCTCTCTGTGTTCTTTTTTGCACACAACAGCAAAGTCTGCACCAAAATCTCAGAGGTCTAAGTAGGGCTGA
>NC_031781.1:2774325-2802012 GCF_001522545.3 Parus major | reverse complement strand
CCACCCAGCTCATCCTGTGGGACTCACCCAGGGTGCCCAGGGGATGAGCTGGACCCACCCAGCTCATCCTGTGGGACTCGCCCAGGGTGCCCAGGGGATGAGCTGGACCCATCCTGTTCATCCTGCAGGACTCACCCAGGGTGCCCAGGGGATGAGCTGGACCCACCCAGCTCATCCTGTGGGACTCACCCAGGGTGCCCAGGGGATGGACTGGACCCACCCAGCTCATCCTGTGGGACTCACCCAGGGTGCCCAGGGGATGAGCTGGCTGTGCTCACCTGCCTGCTGATGGATCCTCGGTCACCCCCAAGGCTGCAGCCCCTCATCTGGAGAAGGGGATGGGAATGCTTTTCCCACGGAGAAGCTGCCATTTGGCAGAGCCCCCCAGAGCAGCCCTGGTTATGTAAGAGCCCAATCTGCAGTTGGTTACTGGTAAATATTTTCACTTGTGAATTTACGACTCCGGGCAAGGACGGTGCTCCCTGCGAGCCAACAGTGACAGCGCTCGGAGGGAGATGTGCTCGTGATTATTCCACAGTAATCCTGCTGGGACACAGATCCAGGATGTGTTGAAAAGCTCTTGGAGCTGGAGACCCAGGGTGTCCATCCTGCAAGTTTAGGAAAGGAAGGTTTCTCCTCTCAGTCTGCTTTGCTACTGCAGCCACACAAATTAGTCTGTAGTTCTAGCAGAGATTGCTCCCAGGCAGCTCTCCTATCAAAATCCCACACAATGGCTCTGTGCCAGTGTCTTCTCAAATCCTTCTCTTTTTCATTTGTGAGCAGGGAAGAAACTGGAGCAGACAAAATGAGCAAGTAATGCCTAAGATCCTAACAGCACAATCAAAAGAAAATTCACCAGGATTCGCAGACACAGGCATTAATTTTTTTTTAAAATCTTTCTGACTACTTTTGAAGTCAGGATTTTCTATCTTTTCTCCTCTTCCAATTTAGAAGTTCCTTCTTACCCCCAGTAGTTTTTATGACTTTCTGAACTAACCCCTATTTCCCATAGCAACCAGAACACACCTGGTGAGCATGGTGTTCATTAACTTCACTGCAAGCTCCTGCAGTCTGAGTTTCTCCATTCTCATTAATTACTTATACTGTTCTATTGCCCAGCAGATAATTAAAAAATAAAAATAAAAATTGCACCCTTGAGTTCCAGACAGAATCTGAAGTATTATTAGGTTTTGTTTTGGGGCTATTTTTAAGATCTCTTATTGGTGGGTGTCATTTTTTGGATAATCCAGCCATAACATGCATGAACAGTGTGAAACAAAAAGGGGTAGATTCCTTTATGGAGATTTAAGGGCAACCAAAGCCAATCTTAGTGACTTTTAATACAGGTTTTTGTATTTATGGGCATTTCTTCTAAATGCATTTCACATTCTGTCAGCTCAACCAGGATTACTGGCTGAGTAAAGAGTAAAATCCTTGAGTAAAGGACAAAAATCCTACATGAGTTTGTATCTCCAGCCATTTCAGACTTCACTGGGGTCCAGTTTTCCAGGAAAGGGAAGCGAAGCAAACCAAGATCCATGTTTGCAATGTGTGTTTTTAGGGAATAACCAATCCCTGGAGTGAGCTGGAGCTTCTGCCCCCTTTGCAGGCTGGAGGAGAGCAGGTCCTCACCTACATCCAATCCAGCACTGCCATCTGCCGGGAGCTGCAGCCCTGGAAAACCACGGGCAAAAACACCCCCAAGTTTGGAGTGCTTTCATTTGTCACTCTAATTACTAATTCCAAAGTAATGCTGGTTTAATTTTAAACTGAAATATTAATCGCTGTAAATGAAATCGGAGAAACCAAAGGTAATTTGAGCAGTAATTTCCATTATTCACCATCACTACCTAATTCTCTTTTCTCTTTCTTATTCTCTTTCTGCAAGATTTCAGAGGGAAAGGAAGGAGCTGAGGTATTTTCTCAGCTGGACCTTAGATTGAAGTTAAACAAATGAATTTATCACAATCCAAGCTGCAGTGAGGCTTCCACAAGGCACATGGGTACAGAGCTGCCACTGACCAAAATCCATCTCTGCCTTTTGCTTTACATTTTACCTCAGTTTGAGAGACTGAAAAATTCAAAAACAAATGAAAAAAAAAAGAATAATTATTTAATAAAATAATATTAACTAGATTAGATTTCCTAAATGTTTCTTTCTTCCAGCAGTGTAAATATCACTTTTTAGGTCATGCCAGGTGTGAAGAGCCTGGTCCCCCCAGGACTGAAGTGACACCTGAGCCTGCTCTGGCTGGGACACAGCTCCTCAAAAAGCTCCACATGGGACAGGGAGGGGTGGAGGGAAAGCAAAGTGGAGCCTTGTGGTCAGAAATCAACACAAGACAGGTCTGGATGCCAAAAACTGAGACAAAGAAAATGGGGAAATTCTCAGCACCAGTTTATGATTTTTTTTTGCATCACTCCTCCAGAAGAAAGAAGAGGAAACTTTTAGTCCAGGTTATCATTAGGTATCGACACAGGCAATAAAGAATCCAGAAAAATTGCCTGGTTTTGGTCATTTGTAAGAGAATAAATCTTAATTCTAAGTGTCCTCATCTCACCAGCAGCCCTTGGGGACAGTGACACATCGATGGCAGCACCCCTGTTCCTCCCCACCTTCCCTTCCTCACCTTCCCTCAAATTATCCCCAGCACACATTCCTTGTGGCAGGATAATGTGCCCAGAACAATTCTGAGCCCCCATTTCCAACACAAGTGCTCAGAAAGGAGGAGGTGAAGGTCAGCAGCTCTGTCCAAAGCTGTAATTCCCTTGGCCTGACAGAAACCAGAGGAGCAGCATTGCACATTCAGACACAATTCCCAGCTGGAAAAACACCTCCGAAACGCTTCCACAGCCAGAAATTGGGCTGTTTGCTGCACTTTGCTGCTGGAGAAGAAGATAATTGGGAGGGTTTGATATTGACCTTTCTCTCAAAGATGCCTTTAATGATGCCTGACGAGCCCCAGGAGTGCAGAGCAGCGGGAGGAATGGGAATTATTGTGTTCAAAAAAGCAGCACCAACCCCATCCCAGCCAGCCCAGCAGGACAGGAACACCCTGACATGTGCACCCCAAGGTGAGCTGGCAGGGAAGGACAGGCACAGCTCCACAGCCAAGCAAGGCAAGGAGTTATGAATCTTTCTAAATTACAGCTTTTTAGAAATAGTCTCCAAAGTTCAATAGCTCCCAAATTTCATCCTTTCCATGCTTGTGTGGATCCCCATCTTTTGAGCCTCTTTCCTGGGCTGACAGCTTGAGGCAAGCAGTTCTTTAAGGGCTTAATTCCAGCCCACAATATTGCAATACTTTGATTAATCTGCAGATCCAGCATGAGACATCACTTGCTTTAGATGTTGCTGAGGGTTTGTTTTGGTGCTGCCCCCAGTGAAAGGTATCAGAACTTTCTGCCTCATCCCTGCACTCACAGCTCCTTGCTCCTTTTCCCTTCTTCCCTCTCACGTATTTAAGAGAGCTTGAACCCTTCTCGATCCCAGTGTTTACCCAAAGTTTCCACTTCATTATCACACACATTATCACACATTTCCCTCATTCTGTAGGCAAGCTACAGCTCTCATTTTCCTGCAAGACAATCTCCAATTATTTATCCTATTTGCCTTGGATGGAGTAGTCCTGGCAACCAGGTTTAAGCTGACTCCAAGGACTATTGAGTGTCTTGAGATGAAATTCCTCCCTCAAATCCTGCAATATGCTCCTTTCTGAGCACAGGCAGAAAACCCATTAACCTGAACAGATGGGAAGTAGTCTGTGGGCAGGCAAAATCTGTTAGAGCAAAAACTTAGAATACAAAAAAAAAATAAATTAAAAAATCTGACTCACAGGCCTGATAAGAATCACAAGATTGGCATCAGAGATCCCTGAATTTTAAGAGGAAAGGTGTCTTTTAAAGAAAACAGACACATGATTCTTTATTTTTGTTGTGTGCTTTTGACTCCCCTCAAAGGAAGGGTACCCTGATTTATTTGAAAGGAGAACTGGGGTCATTATTTGTTTTCAAAAGCTTGAGCCCTAATTAAAAACCAACAACAGAAAGAGAGGTAAATGGGCACAGTGGAAACTCCCTCAACAAACACTCCATGGTCTGCTGCTCAACCTCCCAGAAAAGGCACAAAAAAAATACCCCCAGTGATGAGGATTTGTTTTTTCCAAACCTGCTGTTCCAGGGATTTGTAGTTTTCTGCACCAAGCTGAACTGGGCTTCTCCTGAGCTTCCCATTCCCAGTGAAATTCACCCCAGAATGAATGAAAAATTGTGGAATTCTCCACAGGGTGATAGTGACAGGATGAAGAGGAGGATGCAGGAGGAGGAAGGAGCTTGGAAGGAAAGGACCAGTAGAACAAAACAGACTGAAAAGTGATTTTTCTTGCAGCCCCAAGAACTTTTGTGCTGTCAGTGGAGCAGCAGGAAGGCAGGGACAGGTGAGGACAGGCTCCAGCTTTAAATGGCAGCAGTGCTAGGTGACCTTAAAGAAGCACAGAAATGAATCCACAAAATCCACTTTGGTGCAATTTGTAATTCTCCATAAATAACACAGTTCTATGTCTTGTTAGCAACTCCTTTTAATTCTTTAAATAGATACATATATAGAAAGAATCTTTATGTATTTTTGTGTCTTTAGATCATTGTAAAATATATTTTTATATTGTATGTACTTAAACCCCTTTTATATTTATAAATTTTGGTTCAGTAAAAACCAATTTCCATAACCTAGTTCACCATGATATAAATGGAGCTTGCTCTGAAAAATACCAGACTACAAAAGAAATATGCTAACGTTTCCTTATTTAATTTTTAGCATTTTATCTAACTATAAATTTGTAAATTAAAACTAGATAGGGCAAGAGAAACATTGTAAAAACACAGGTCATTGAACAGAACACACCAAAAAATACCCTAAAATTGCACTTTTAGAGGCACAAGGGAGCAAGAAAGTGCCTGTAGAAAACTGACTTTTAGGTAAAACAATTTATTTTCATCACACAAATTCCTCTCTCAATTAAGAAATAACAACATTACTCAAAAAAACCAGATTTCTTAGCTGGGGAAAAAAAAAAATCAATACAAGGTTTTGATTAGGGAAATACATGAAAGCAAAATGATTCTGTTCCTTTGTCAACACACAGCAGAAGTTACCTGAGAGACTCTCAGAACAGAAAATAAAGTTTGCCCAGCACGAAGAGCACTCTTTCAAATATGCCATGAAATTCCCAATCGTTTACACAACAGCTATGTATTCCACAAGAAAAATATTCCTGATTGCTCATGGTCATTTGGGTAGAATGATGAATGAAATCTGAATATATGGACCCATAAATGCTCTCAACAGACTTTCCTGTTGCTGACCTGGGAGCTGCAAACAGTAAATCTGTGTGTATATTTACACACATATATTATATTTAGATTTATATTATATTTATATTTATTTTTATTTATTTTTTATTTTTATTTTCATTTATTTTTAATTTTTATATTTATTTTTATTTTATTTTATTATTTATTTTTTATTTTATATATATTTATATTATATTTATTTATATTTATGTGTTAATCTGTGTGCTATATTTATTATTTATTGTTAACAATATTTATTTTATTATTAATATTTATATTTTATATTTGTTATTAACAATATATTATGTTATGTTATGTTATGTTTATATATTATATTATATTTTATTATATTATGTTATATTATATTACATTATATTATATTTTGTTATATTATATTATATTATATTATATTATATTACATTACATTACATTATATTACATTATATTATATTATATTATATTATATTATATTATATTATATTATATTACATTACATTATATCATATCATATCATATCATATCATATATCATATCATATTCTTTATTATAGATATTATTTCTTTATAACAAAATTATGTATTAATTAATTATTATTTATTATGTTTGATGAGAATTTCATTTACAGCAGATGAGAATGGGGAATGGAGAAAGGATTCTACACCACAGCATTGGGGGAAACAGGATTTTTGAAATAAAATAGGGAAATAGGGCAGCATTTGGCTTTGTGTGCCTTCATTCTCATAACTCACACATTTTAAAGCCTCACATATCCCAATAAAATATCATTTTTTTGGGGATTTTATTGTTTTTGCATGCTGAGGGTTGGCAGAGCTGCCAGCACAAGTGATGGGGACAAAAAGGATCACCTGTATTTTTCATTACTGCCATGGAGGCTGGTTTTGTCCTCCCTGGGATGGGAAAGGAGGAATTCCCACAGCAGACAGATCATTTCTCACCCTGTGTTCTCCCCAAACACAGTTTCTGTCAGGCTCCAGGTTTGAGATTCCAGAGCTGAAGGAATTCTCTGTCCCTCCCTGCATGATCACTAAAACTCCTCCTTCCCAAATTTCCTCCAGTGGGATCCCAAGGAGCTCACAGCCCTAAAACAGAGCAGGCAGGAGCTGTTTATTCCTATTTATTCCTGCTCCAGCCCCTGGTGCTGATCTCTCCCAGAGTTTATAAACTTTATATTGTAAAATTGATATTGTTCATCTTGTGTGGGCCAAGGAGGGCTCTGTGCTCAGAGCCCCCCTCACTACAAAGCAAAATGTCACCAAAATGTATTCCCTGTGAATCCCAAGCACCCTCCAGATCCCAGTGGCTTTAAAACCAGAGTATTAGATGAGTTTTTAGCTATTATTTACCACTCTTTTCTAATGCCAGCATCATCTTCCAAAATGTCATCACCCTTTGCCTCAACCCTGAATCTAAGAGCATGATTATTTCATACACAAATTTTTGTTTTTTCTTTATTGTGCTGGAAAATATAAAGAAAACCCTCAAACTTGCTTGACATGAAAATTATCAGCCCCAAACCCTCCTCTGGCCCACAGAATTCACAAGGATGTAGGATTCCCAAGTTCCTAAGGATGTAACGTCTTGCCTAAGCCAAGCTGGGAGGGTCTCCTTGCTTTTGGAGACTTCTGCACGTGATTTCAGGATTATGGCCAGAGCTAAATTTGCTTTAATCAGAAAAAACGTCAGCACAGGTGGCACTGTAGAAAAGCCTGCAGAATAAAAGCTGAAAGGAAATAAAAAAAATTAAAAAAATAAAAATACAGAGCAAAGTGTGGCTTGACAAAGCTCATTGTGCAGTGAGGGGAGCTGAAAGGGCCGGGACAAAAGGAGCAGCAGCCGGTGCCAATCCCTTTGGAACGGGAGCAGGAGGGATCACAGGGATTGTGGAAAAGCTGGTGACTCACCCCTTCTCCCTCTCCTGTGTGCTCTGGGGGGGTTCAATTCTCTTCTGTCCATCCTTACATCCCTCTGCCTCTGGCCATGAGTGTGCTGGAGCTGCTGGAGGCACCTGGAACCATCCAGACACGTGGAAATCACCAGGGCACAGCGCTGCCAGGGCCAGCTCACATCCTGCTGATGCACTTCAGATCAGTGCATTCCCTTTCCTTATTCTGATTCTATTCTTATTCTTATTTTCTTTCTTATTCTTAAGACAGAATAACTGTTTTTCTTCCCCTGAGGACGTGAGTGGATCCAAGTGAGTTTCACACTAATTTCCCTTCTTTTGCAGCCACACAGTCTTATTAAAGCTGAAATATCACAATGGAATTACCAGGTTAAAAAAACCCCAACAATCCTACCATTTAGAAAACTTAATTTATGCCAAGTAATCTTTAAAACAACCTAAACTCTTCTAAGAGAATCAACTTTATAATCTAAAGAATTAGTTCCCATAATACAAAAAGGTTTTAAACGGATTAAAGACCAACATTTTCAAATGATGGCCTCTCAGATTTGCAAGGGGATGTGGAACTGTATGTTCTGACAGCTGCCATATTTTAATTTATTTTATTTGAATTTATTTTATTTTAATTTATTTCATTTTAATTTAATTTGTTTTAATTTATTTATTACCAAGGAGCTGTGCCCCAGAGAATGGCCAAGGCAAAGGGCTGGCACTGCCTGGCACACAGGACAGGGCATTTCCTGCCAAGCCAAGGTGCTGTAGAGCTCTGTGGGTGCTCTGAGAGCTTTCAGAAGTGGCAACTAAAAAGCAGAATACTCAGAATTTAACAAAAATAGGTTGAAGTCCAAGTCCTGAAACCCCTGCAGTTATTAATCACACTAAAATTCTTTTCTCTCCAGCCCTTTCCCCACCTTTGTCTACAGTGGAGAGCAGCTGAAGGGATGGATTTTTTTATTTCCAGGCATAGGAATTCCCTCACAAACATTAACAAAAATCCCCGCACAGATCCAGAATCCTGTACCACCAGTCCCTCTGTAAAAACAGGATCCATGTTAGAAATAGTGACACCAAAAATTAAACTGCCAAGAGCTGATGTAATCCACAAATATCTGCTGGTACATGGGCTCACAGTAATATTGTGTCCTGAATTTATTGACAGCTGAAATATCACTCTGTGATAACAAATGATGGATGATTCCATGGATTATTATTACGTCACTGAATTACAAAAGGGAATTTTGTGTGTATATTCTGTATCCTCCATCTTCCCCTTCTTTCTCAGCACCTCCCCAGTGGGACTTTTCTTGAAGATATTGAAAAGAACAATAGTTGATTTTCAAGGTGACATTTTCCAAAATACTGTTTTGTTGCTTTTTGCATTCCTGATTAATTGTTTTGCATTAACACCGAGCCATTTTTTGTGCAGCCAGCTTTGTGAATCTGTAACCACACAGAATGCTTACAAATATTACACTGCAGATACATTGCAATTTAGAAATCTCCCATTTAAAGAAAGTGTTGCAATTTCTTCATGAGAATTGTTCCCTCAGTGTTAAATAATTGCTACTTTTTAAAAGGAGCATGGATAAAAAAAGGGGGAAATCCAATGTGTGCTGCTCAGAAGGAAAAAGCTACGCTTTTTTTTGATATCCCCAAATCCAGAAAATGTGGATTTAATAAAAAAACCCCACACTCCAAACATGCCCTTGCACACTTCACAGAGAGGACTGCCTATTTCCTGTTATCTTTATTATCTATTACATTGAATATGTTAAAATCATCCATCTGATGAATAAAATCACATCATTTTCTTGCACTTTAAGAAGTGATTTATTTCAGCATCCAGTCTAATGGCACACAAAGGTTCTGGAAATATTTATTAAAAGTTATTTATGGATTTATTCTGGAAATGGGTGGCCTTTGGGAGAGGAGATGAATTCGCACACTCTTGAGTCAACTGGAAGGGATTGAGCCTCAGTTATGCAAGTCACAAACCCAGCTGAAATCCTAATTTCACATCCATACTTCCACAGCCTGCTTACACACCCCCCGTATATATAGAGATGCAAATCACTTCTTTCCACTTCTCCAAAAGCTCCTGTGTGGTAGAGACAGGGAGATCTTCTGTCAGTGAGCTGTGCACAGACTGACTCCTGAGAGAGGAGGAAATTAAATCCTCCCAGAAGGAACAGTCATAACCATGCATTATTACATGGAAAAGAAGGGCCACACGTGAAAAATAAAATAAAAAATGCAACCAGACATGAATCACGGACTCATATTCCAAATATCCCCCTGGAATTGTCATCACCAGGCACTCTGAGCTGAATCCAATACAAAATGTGGGTTTCTTTTCTCCCCTTGCTCACAGAGAGGAATTTTTCTGACAGATGGAAGGTGAGTAAGTGGCCGTGGGCTCTCCCTGCAGCAGCAGCAGCAGCAGCTCCTGCCCCGTGTCCGGCTGACTCAGCCTCTGTCCCCTGAGCACAAAGCCAAAAAATGTGACAGCACCTTGGCTGCAGACAATTTCTGAACCAGGAGAATCCACCAGCTGCGTCCAAGCGCCAGCTGAGCATCAACGTTCGTGTGCTCCTCACCCTGGCACGGCCAGGATGCTCATGGAGACAAGGCAAGGCTGGAGCAGGGCAGGGATGGGCAGGGATGGGCAGCAGGGCAGGGATGGGAAGGGATGGGCAGGGATGGGAAGGGATGGGCAGGGATGGGAAGGGATGGGCAGCAGGAGCAGGGCAGGGATGGGTGAGTGCTGTCCCTGACACTGCACAGGACACAGCTCTGGCACTGCCAGCCAGACCCCCAGCACCTGCACACCCCCCATGGGGCCCCTCTCTGTGCCATACACGGAATCTGGCACCTCAGGATTTCACTTTTCTATTTTTCAGATGCTGTGCTGCTCTAGTGCATAACTCTGAAATTCCACAGCCTGTCATTTTATTCAGACAAAACCATCCCTCTCTAGGCCTGGATCTCAGGGACACCTCAGTGCCCCAGGCCCCAAAAAGTCTGACCAAAAGTGAGTTGTGGGGAGCAAACTGGGGCTGAATGACTTCATTGCCTGCAGCTGGAATTGGAGGATGAAGCCCGATATGGAACTGGAGCAAACTGGTAATTGTGTGAGAAACTGGTGCCCATTGTCCGTGCTGGCTGCAGCCTCTGGGAGGCTTTGGCTGCCCGAGGTGTGCCTGGGGAAGGCCTTCAAGAAATGTCCACTTTATTCCCTTCCCCTTGCCTGGTCTCTGCTCTGGGCATCAAAACCTCCAGCCTGGAATGGAGCAGGCTGGAGAGGCTGCTGTATAAACCTGAGTGTCCCCTGGTGCATAAATCTCACCCTAAAACCAGCTCTGTGAGAATCATTTCCATCAGTCCCACCTGAGGGGGGAGGATTTAGAAAGGGCTTGAACTGGTGGGGAGGAATTGCCTCATCACTTGTGCTCCTAATTGGTGATTTTTGTTGATTATGCTTAATGTGCTAAACTTATAAATCTGTATTCATGCCACTGGGGGGTGGTTTCTGTGGATATTTTCCCTACCTGTCCCTCCAATAAACACCAACCTTTACATTAATTCCTATATTAATATTATCTCAAAAGTTTAGCACATTAGCATAATTGACAACAATCACTAAGAAGCTCTCAAAGAGCTGATTTTCAGCCTTGAAAAGAAGAAATCAAGAATTTAAAGATAACCAAGAAACCAGAAAGAAACAAGATAGGACAGGGGCTTTGGAATGTGTTTTGTCTTTCTGCCTAGGGAAAAGGAAGGGAAAATTACTGGGAAAACCAGCTACAAATGCAACAATAGGCTACAGATCTGCCAATCTGTGTGTGAAGAATATAGAGAATATATTAAAGAAAAAAAGGCCAAAATCAATCCAGCATCACTTATTTACATACACTTCCTCCTGTGTAACATATATTTAGCAAAGAGCTGTGGTGGTTTTGTTCTCTCCCCTGAGCTGTGCTTCAGTCCTGCAGCACGACTTCCCCTGCAGTCGTGCCTCAATTTTCACCATTTAGGCACAGAAGTGCCCAAAAATAAAACAAGTGCTTCCATTAGCAGCAGCACTTGGCAGCTGGGGAAAATCAAGCTTCACATTTCAATTTTGCTCAGCAGAGCAGGGTCAGATCTTTCTACCTGCTGAGCACCAACTTGACTCACCTCACTCGTGTCTTCCTCACCCCAGCAAGGACAGGGGATGTTTAGGGTACAAATATGGTGAATTTAATTATTGTGAAGTCATGAAATTGTAAAAGATGAAGCAGCTCATGAAAACAAACTCCACACACAATAAGAAAAAAAATACCCTAAAACTATTAACAATTATTTCAGCAGGGAGAAGACAAGCTCATGGATTGTAACTGGTAGGATTCTGCTCCTACATTTCTCACTGTGTTGGACAGAATATCCAGAATTGATCTTGATGCTGTTGGACATCAAAAGTTGTGTGGGGTGCTCCACACAACAGATCCAAAGTCAGCCCCATCTGATGGGCTGTGTTCAGAACACCTGCACATAAATTGTCAAAAAATATCTTCTTGATAAGCTCACACTGAGAAAACTGTGGGGAAATTGTAAAATTATTTTTTTAAAGTAAGGCTAAGGCCTTACTTGTGTAGCTCCAGAACTGAAATTCTTGCATTGCAGGTCTGAGTCAGGTAACAAAACCCATTTTATGTCATGTCCTGCCACTGGATCTTCAGACTAAAACTAATTATAGTTCTTAAGGTGATAATTTCTCAGTATTTTTAATTGCATGTGGTACCTAAGATATAACAGCTACACTGTACTTGATATCCTGACAAATAGCCCCAAAAATCAATTACCAGTCACATGCTTTTCCCTCTGATACAAGAAGGAAAATCACATCGAATGCATACTTAGACTGATGAATTTCATGCACAAACACAAACAGTTTTTACTGAAAAGGAGAGTTCAGCTTCCCATAAAAGCCAGGCATTTGTGATCATCCAGCCCTGGTTACTTTTTGGGCGCTTCCAACTAAATCTGAGGGAGAGATGGAACCTTACGATCCATTTAACTCTGTGAAAATAATACAAAGAAGAATTTGTTTTGGAAGAATATGGTTTAAGAATAAAATAAGTATAAAAATACTTAAACCAGCATCTCTTCACAGATGAGTAGGTGGACAATTAAAGATTATATCCAAACAAGCCAAGCAGCTCTAAGTGATTTTGGATACCTCTATAAATCCTTCCTTTCTCCTCTATCTTAAAATCATTCCCCACAACATTTCAAGGATTTCATCCAAACAAGCCAAGCACCTCTGTGTGATTTTGGAGACCAGTGAAAATCCTTCCTCCTGTGTTTGTCCTGCAGCCATTCCCTGCAGAAGCTGGAGGAGATCTCCTCCCAGAGAGCCAGGCAGTGCTGGGGCATTCCCAGCTGGCTCCTGCCCTGTCCCTGGGCCAGGAGCAGCAGCAGGAGAGAGGGGCAGGCAGGCAGAGCCCTTTGCTGGCTTCCAGGGGACATTTGCTGCCTCCTGAGTGTCTGTGCACACAGATGGAGCCTCCAGCCCTGCTGCCAGCTCCACACTGAGCTGTTCCCAACCCCATCCAGGGCTCAGCACCTGCTGCTGGCAGCGGGACACAGCCCCAGCACAGCTCAGGGCACTGCACACAGGGTCAGCTGCCCAGCTGGGCCAGAGGAACACACAGCACACAGGGTGTGAGGAAAGGCTGCGTGTGGAGAATCCCTCTTGCAAGGCTGTTCTCCACCCCCTTTCTCAATTCTCTCCACCCCCTTTCTCAATTCTCCATCTCTTTAGGAATTCACCCATGTGGACAGCAATGCAACTTCAATGAATTTGATTTTTTAGTCACCTTCCACAGACTCCTTTAGAGTAATCCCTGGATAACTCTATCCCTGGATAGAGTTATCCCTGGATAACTCTGCCCAGGAAGGCAGAGGCAGCACCTGGAGCAAGGGCATTGCTGCTGTAAGCCTTAAACCATTTGTTCTCCTTGTGGCACTCTTTGCTCTCATGCTCCACATTCCAGCTGGTGACTCACAGAACCTGATGGACAGGACTCAGGTAAAAGATTCCCCATGTCTGGCAAAAAATATCATGGAATCACAGAGTATCCTGAGTGGGAAAGGACCTGCAAGGATCATTAAAGCCCAGACAACCCAAAAATCCCACCCTGTGCATCCCTGGGAGCGGTGTCCAAATGCTCCTGGAGCTCTGGCAGTCAGGACAGATTCCCCAGGCTTTTCCCAGGTTCCAGCTGCTTATTCCTTGGGGTTTGTGGAGAGGACAGAGCACTCCAGCAAAAGAGAAGGGAGGAGAGGGTGGAAGACAAGCATTCTGTGGATATTTAGTAATAAAAAAGAAGTTTACAGGCATTCAAGTGTTTGAATCATATCTTCTATCCTGGAAATTCCTACTGGAGGTAGGAGAGCAACCCTGCTTGTGAGGTCAGCTGAAATCAGTACATAAAATAATGACAGATCAAGAATCTTTCACTTTCCAAGCTTCCTTCTTTGGTGCTCCTCTGACTGAAATGACTGGGCTAAGTGGTGTGATCTATCATGGGAAGTTAAAAAGGAAACTTTCTCCAAGATAAAGGCAGCATCATGCCCAGAACGAGAGCACAGAGCCACAAACAGATGCCAAGCAATTGAGTACCTGCTGTTGACTTGCTGAATTCCTACAGCAGCTCATAAAACTTCTACACAACCACCTTGTGCAAATTCCAAACAATTCCACACCCTTTGTGCCTCCAACAGATAATGAAACACACAACAGAAATTAAAAACAACTTCAGCCAGCAGCCAGGGGTGTTCCTGGGGATTGGACTGCTCCACTCAACAGGTCTCACCCCTCCCTGTCTGGGTTTCTGCTTCCAGGTACAGAAAAGAACTTTTTCTTGCCTCCAGTTCCATTATGTGTGAATTAGAAATGCTCTCTGCATTGTCTGCTTTCCCAGGAATTACATTGATGCTTTTATTTTGGTTTTCACTGCCCAGCTGGGGGATGTGCCCCTCGTGGGGCACCAGAAGGCTGTGACAAGGCAAGGGGAAAAGGGGAAGGTGGAAAAGCACAACAGAGGAGTAACCAAGACTACACGATGAGAAATTCAGTAAAAAACACAGAAATGAGATTTTAATATTCTTTCTTCACTTTGGCCCCACTCTGAATGTGATATGAGAGAGGCACTCCTAGGAAATGAACCCACAAATCCAAAAAATTAAACAAAGAGGGTAGAAATCATTTTTCCCTTTGTAAACATCCTGCACATAATGAAGACACAGCTGAAGACATAAAGGAAAATGTCTTTTGGGCAATATTATCTGTATAGTTCTTTAATATTCATAGTTAATTTGGCAGGGAATGTCTTCACTTGGATCAAAACACAGGAGAAAATTTCAAATTGAACAAACTGTATCTGACTTTAAAGAAAAATTAAATCCATAAAGAGAGTTTCTGTGCCCTTCCTGGGTTTAGCTTCTGGCCATTAAAAAAAAGATGTGTAAATAAACAAGGCTTTTAATAGCAACACTTAGTAATGATTATTGAAATTTCATAAGTCCTGATTCTGCAAGAGAAATTAGAGTGAAGTTGTGGCACAGGAAAGGAAAGAGAAGGAATTTCTCAAAAAATATTGCTAAAAAGCAATTGTAGTAATGTTGGAAGGCCTGTGATTACAGCAAGATTTCTTCAAGAAAAATGTAATTATTGGGTTATGCTACAGGCTCTGATCTACAGACAATTTAAAAACCTGAAATGTTGGGGGTTTTATAGTTCTGATTTTCTAATAATGAAACTATATTTTTGAGGAATATTTCTCTACTCAGGTAAAGAAATAAAACACTTCCTTTTTCATCCTCCTCTTAACTCCCCACAATAATTCCACCAGGGTGCAATTATTCTTGTCAATAAACAGCTTTTTCTTCTTTTGTGCTGTTACTTTGTCTTTTGAAATTTAATATTGTTAATGCTGAACCAAGCCCAAATTTTTAAACCAAAACAAACTCTTTAAAAAACCTTGAAGCAATTTTTAAGAGGTAGATTAAGAAATTATTTTTACTTTTGAACCAACCATTCCACCCAACCCAGCCCTTACTTCTTTCCTGCAGAGTTGTCACCCAAAACTGACATTTTTGGAAAGAGATCATCCTGAGAGCCATTGAAAATTCAAAATTCCACTGCAAGTCCACAGCACCAAGTTTTTCAAGTTCTCCTTGCCAATCAAATCTCTATTAGGACACTACTCCAGCTTTTTGACTCTAAATGATGCTTTGCAGTAATCACCATGGGCACAAACATCCTAATTTGAAAGCAATTAGCAAGTTGCATCATTTGTAACAGAACATTCTGAATATATCTGAAATCTGGCTGTGCCCTGCAGTTTGTTTTTTAATGCTTCCACTCCATTTTAATCATTAGCTGAAAGAAATCATCAGCCAAACCTGTAAAAACCTGCTGTTGTATTATTTCCAACATCCAACATTTTTTATCTGTGAAAGCTTATTGTTGTTGGGAAAGCACTTTGGAATAAAACTGGACAAGTATTCTGTAAAAAATTTATTTAAGGAAAAAAAAAAAAAAGTCTGTATTGTGGCAAAAGTCCTAAATCTGCCTGATTCTAGCAGATAAAAGTTGGTGCTGTATAAATTTTGAAAGAACAGGACCTGTCATTAACTGTCAGGGAATAATCCAATTTAAATAATCCAGTAATTCAAAATGGTACCTGGAAGGAACTGATCACCTTCAGCTCCAAAAACCTGGGTGAAAACACCTTCCACACAGCCATGGCCCCACTCTGCCTCCTCAGCCCAGATTTCACCCTCTTTCAGGTCTGTAAATACAACTTTATAATCGTGTTTCAGCAGAAAATGTGATTTTCAGAGGAGGGGATGGCAAGAGACCCAGCCATTACCACCCACAGCACTTTGGAAGTGTTTTCACTGAGGAATGTTGGGGTTCCAAGGACACCAATGGCCAGCAGAGCTTCTATTCTGGGATGAAAAATGCACAATTCCTTGAGATGCTCAGCTCTGACTTGGAGAAATGGGAGGATTTTCAGTGCACAGACAGGACAGATGGGATTTCATGGAGGAAATGGATCCTCTGACACCTTGCCCTGCTGGAAGGATCCCAAGAACTTCAGAAAAAGATTCCAAAAGTTTGGAATCCAAGAAGGATTTCTGCTTTGCTGCTCCCCTCAAGATTTGCAAGCTTCTATTAAAAACAAAACCAAAAATCAAACCAAACTGAGGATGACAACAAATTTTCAGCAGGTGCTTCTGGAATTCCCAGATGGAAATAAATGAACAGCTCAAGATGCAGCAAGTTCTGGATGAGCCATCCCAAAATATCAACATTAAAAAAGAACCCACCACAAGCAGGGTGCAGACCTGGGGATTCTACAGAACAAGGGCCTGGAAAACCAGGACAAGGAGAAAAAAAGAAAGGTGTGGAATTATTCTCATTTTTACAGCTCTAACTCCTCTGGAAAAGCAGATTTCCAACAGACAGCTGTGATATCAAATTATGTCACTTTGGCCTGACCTCCACATCTCTCAATAGCCATCAGTTCTAAGCAGTGTTTTTCATCCTTTCAGCTCTGGAGCTGTGCAAACCAAATTCCATTTCTCATTTCACAGCTTATCTTTGAGGCTGTATGCACAAATTAACATCAGTAATGCTTGAACAGTTTAAAAAGGAGAAAAAAAGGGAAATCAGCAATCTGCAGAAAGCAGTGACTAATGTCCTGGAGCTTGTCTGGGCCTTTATCACTCAGGAACAGATGAATTACAACAAAATTCGAGCCACCTCTGCTGCCAAAATTTTACTTGAAGTGAGGCACATTTACAACAACTCTACAAAAGAACTTGCTTCTAACTTTATTTTTATATTTTTTTTAAGTAAAAATTAATCCTGAAGGAACAAGAAGTGCAAAGAAGATAAGAATCAGATACCTGAAATCCTTTCAGACCCATTTTGCTTGGAATCCTGTTATCACTATCCTCAGATGCCAAAATGTCATTTGATAATAAATGTTTAATATAACTTGAGTGTGACTTGCTGCTGACAAGCAAAATATTCCCCACATAATTGTGGGTTTTGGTGTGTTCCATGCACAATTCCAGTCCTAAAAGAATTCTGTGTTTCCTCAAGAACCTGCAGAATTAAAATGTTAATTTGGACATTTCTCCTTAATTCCTATGGTTATGTCATGTTGTGGAAAATGTAATCAATGGAAAATACAGAAAATCAGCCAGGTTCATCCCCATTCTCACAGGAACCTCAAAAACTTGCCTGAATAAGTTCCAGCTTGGACTAAAATAACTAGACTGGCAAATAAAAAAGGAATAAGAAATAAATTTAAAAATCTAAGTTTAAAAAACAATAAAGAATCTAACAGGCAAAAATCAGGGAAGGAGTGAAACTCCTGAACACACAAATCCATAAGGAATAATACCATGATGGAAAATGGGAGCAAAAATTTAAACCACAGCAAAAAAAGCCACAGGGGAACGAAGGAAGAATCCAAGATAAAATCCAGGAACGTGTTTGTGTATTTACTGAGCCCATACCACACAAATATATTTAATATTGCCATGAAATATCTCATTTTCTGTTACTTTCTGCACATGGTGCTGCTTGAGGAGTTAATTGGTTTCTGCAAACTGGACAGGAGTTTCTGGTGCTGGATAAGCCTAAGAAGATTCCAGTAATACCTCACCCACGGGAAGCTGGAACTCTGCATTACCTTGTATTTGCTCCAAGGGAATTATTCAGGGCATCTCTCTTCTCCCAGATATCCTGAGCTCCAGCACTGCTTTGCCTTGATGAAAAGCACATTCCAGAAGCTGGTGAGTTGACTCATCCACTGTGCTTTAATCTGAATATTCCTCCTTTGAAGTTGGTGGCTGAATGCTGACTCAGACCTTTTAAAATCCATAGACTGCCGTGCAAATTAATAAAAGATTTGATTAACACGACTGTGAAATTTTATTTTTGTAGGCTACCCCACTTCTGGGAATGCGACAGAAGAATTAGAAATGATCTTATGTTCTTGAGGCAGCCACCAAATGAAGGGTGGCACATCAAAAACTCCAGTTTGCAAATAAAGGCACTGTTAAAAACACAAAGTTCTGTTGGTTCAAACAAATGTCCAAGCTCTGCATCTTTGTAGTTCAGCCACAAGAGGCACAGTGCGCTTTCCTTCCATCTTAATTCTGCTTTTTCTAAAATACTTGGCTTCTGACTGGAGGCAAAATGTTCAAAGGCAAATGACTCAATGCTTCAAAACTGAAAAGGGCAAAATTTTGATTACTGAAAGGTGAGGCATGAAACAAATGGAACTCTCTCCAAACTGATCAGCACATCAATCTATACCCAACCTATACTCAGAAATAAGCAACAGAAGCTGCTAACACGGGGCTGTTGCAATCTGAATAATTGCCATATGGTGTGTGTGGAAATATATGCAAATAATCTGCATGCAGCATAAGTAAATCCTGCCATAAACTTGTCTGGCTTTGGGTTTTCTCTTTTTCCTGCTCATGGCAATGCCAGCAAAGGCATTGATATTCACTGGATTGCAGGCCTGTCTTTCCATGCCACCAGGTTTAGGTAGCACTCATAGGTACTTATATTTATGTTTTATTCTTGGTGGTTTTGGGTGGGTTTTTTTTGTTTATTCAGGTTTTCTGCGCTTGAGGAACTCAAGAAAGCTCCAAATTATTGGAAAAATTATTCTGACCCCCTTCCCACGAAACATTGATGGCAAGCCCTCCACCCCTGTGGTTTCAGCACTTTGGGAGTGCAGAACCTGAGCTTGCACACAGTGGGTGGGAAAATGTCTGACAGGTTCCCTTGGGAAATTACAGCTGGCCTAATTAGACATCATCAGCTGGGAAATAAATAAATAGAGTTTTATTGGGGTAATTAGTGGGAACAAAACCCTGCTCCAAGGAAAACCGTGAGCTGCAGGACAGCAAATGTTGAATTATCCTGCTGGAAGGTGTGTGAGGCACTCAATCCCCAAATTCAGGGTTCCAGCCCAGGGAATTAATGCTGCAGTCCAGGGAACAGGGGCAATAGAAGGCATTCAGAAGCCCTGTGGAATGTAAATAAAACAACTGCCTGCCTACGTGCCTCTCAGGCATCAGCCTCTAGATAATAGCAGCAAAATTTGTTAAACTGATGCTTAATAAAGTAAACAAACAATCAAACCAAAAATAAACCCCAAAAGAACTCCAAACCTTGAAGCCTGATTTTTAACCTTTCTGACCTGAGTTACATTGTGTAATCACCTTTCATAAAAGCCAAGGGAATGGCAGCAGGAAGTGTTCATTCAGCATAATCACCACATATTACCTTTAGAAAAGTATAATAAACCTGATTTTTCTAAGCAGTCCTTCCTCTCTCTATCAGAACTCGTCCAGACTTATTTTCCAAAAGAATTCCCTTGTTCTTATTGAAGAGGATTCTGGCTGAGGGATGATTTAACCCTCTATTGCAGGATTTCCTGGGCTCTGTGAACATTCCTGTCTTTATCTGCTGAAGGAAGTTCAGCAGCAAAGTTCAGTTCTTGGACTAGAAGTTGGATAAAAAAAATAAACCCTTTTCTTCAGGATAATTCCCAGTCTATTTCAAGGCTCATGCTCCTTGAAAACAGATATATATATATATATGGAATATGTAACCTGTAACCAGAATTTATTTATAGCTGGAATGATTATCTGGCTATTAATTAGTTACAAATATCTGTGGGGAAAGATGGAAGTTTGGCAAGAAAGTTTCACAGATATGAATGGCAGAAAGCTCTCTGAATATAGAACCTGAAAGTGGAATGGAAATGGAAGCAAGTTTTGATATAGAAGAATAATCAATGTCTAAATTTAGAATTGCTGAGCCAGTTATTACTGGACAGCCAAGAAAGCAAAGGTTAAGTTGAGCTGGAAGGAGGTTTTATGGCTACAGCAAAGGAAATGTTGGCCACAACCAAAAAAGATGTTTTTTACCAAGCAGAAATAGGAAAAGCAGAAGATACCACAGGCAAACAAACAAAAAGGCCTAAGGATTTTCCACTGCACAAAATCAGGAAAACAACTTTAAGCTTAAACTGTAACAAACTCATGTGGCTGGATAGAAATGACCATAATGAGGCAATGACAGTGGTTATGGTGGGCTGCAGGTAATAGTAAAGGTTTGTGTGATGCTGACTGGTTGTTTTGTACTCAGATGCTCAGCAAAGAAAGCTACAGAATGCATTGGAACCAGAAGAAGAGGGGTTTCAGGTTTCCCCATAAGCTGGAGCTGGCAGCTTTAGGTGTGGCTCTGTCACCCACAACCCAGGAATGGCTGGAAAATCATCTGAACAATACAAAGCATTTTGGAGAGCTGCCTGCTGCCCCACATCTCTCATCTCAGGCTCCTACAGAGGTCCTTTCCAGCAGCTCTGCTGACTGCCATGACCAATATTGAGGTCCAGTTTCACAGAGGGGTGCCAGGGCTGTGTTTGCTCCGTGCTTTTGCAGCATCCAGCACATCTGGGGGCTTCTGGCTCCAAACTCTGTGACACGAGCCTGTCCCAACAGGGATGGCACAGGGAGGGTGTGATACTGTTATGGGAGGGATGAGTGGGAGCAGAGCCTCTTCCACAGCCCCAGCCAGCCCTAAATTTCCCCTCATTATCAGGTAATTCTGACACAGTCTTGGTGTTTTAATAATTTCTCACTAATTAAGTAACTCATGCAGGCACGGCAGAGCTGAGATGCTGAACTCTGTTACAGCAGGAGTCAATTCTGTCAATGATTTATGGAAATAGAGGTGTGAAATGAAGATTTTCCTCTTTCTAAAGAGTACTTTCAATACCATATCTTAAAATTTCTTCCTTTAAATAAAGTTTTTCCAAGAAATAAGCTGCTGAGAGCACAGCTCACATTCTTCTTGCCATGAACCCATTTTCCAGCTAGGGGAAGTGGAAATATACTGATCATCCACTCAGCACAACTCAGAATAAAATCTCCTGGATGTCAGAGAAAACTGTCCCCATTCTACTCAAACAGCTGCCACTGAGTAAGCAACTTTTATATGGGGGAAATAAATATTTTAAAAAAAACCATCTAAGTGGGTGGACATTTAGTGTTAGAGAGGATTTGTTTCCCTCCCTGACCTCAGTTCTGATCAGCACAATTATAAACAGAAAATACAGACAATATCTTTCATTTTTTCCATGGATGCTTTGCTTTGGGAACCATAACCTGCCTTTTTATAAGAATAAGAAAATACTTTTCACTTCTCTCATGAGTCCCTGTTCTAGATTTTAACAGCAAAATTTTATCACTGCAGTGGCTCAGCCTTGCACTGATATTTCTTCTGGATTTTCCAATGGCAGAGGTGACCTTCAGTGTTTTAAATTCTGCTTCAACAAGGCTTAGACACCTTGAAATGCTTATTCCAAAACCAGTTTCCTACATTTCTGCTTATTCACACAAACCATCCAAGTTTCTTCACAGGTCTGCTCTTCTCTCATTTGATTTTCTTCCTGAACTGGAGAATGGCACGTACTGAACAACCAGCAATTTATTTTGATTTGTTCACCACAAACAGAATGGATTTTGAGACATTTATAAATGTATAGGACTGGTGGGAAAAAACTAACAAAACAAACTGAATTTGGATTGAGGGTTTGGTTTTTTTCCCTAATAACCAAAATACAAACCAATAAACCCAATTCTCAGCTTCATGATCACAGCAGCTCCTGTTCCTTCCTGTGTTTTCTGCAGCCCTAAAGATGCTTTTCTCCTTTCCTTCCTCACTGCTGGCACCAAATTTTACAAACTGGTTTTTCCCCTCCTGCTTGCCCCTTTCTGGTTGCTCCTACAGCAAAGAAATGATGGTTGTGCTGCAGAGAAATGCCTCAGAAAGCACACAACAATACAAGAGGAAAAGAAAAAAACCTACCAAAAAGCAGAAAACAAAACAAAAAACTCCCAAACAAACAAAAAAATCCACTCAAAACATCAATCCAAACAAACAGAGAAAACCCAATAAAAACCCCCAACAAAACCCAAAAGGCAGGAACCAAAAATCTGACACGTTTTCCTTTCATAACACATTCTACAACTCTTTAAATTTCAGTATCCAAATCCCATCCCCTAAATGTATTTTTAATCTACAAACATGGGATGTCTGAGCAGCAGAGTTGTGGTTTTGACTTCTAATTTAGCAAACTGAGCAGGTCGGAGGCTGCTCTGACAGAACCCAGCTGAGGGATGCTGAATGCCAAGCTCTCACCCCTGGTGCTTCCAGGAATTTCAGGAACTGAGTAAATTGAGGTTAAAATCGATCTCAGTCCGTTCTGAGAGCGAGGTTTGAATTTTTCTGATGCTTTTTTGAAGCTGTGAGACCCAGAGCAAAGCATCTCAGGGCACAGATGATGTGTAATGTCAGAGTTCGTGTCCCTGGTTATACACACAGAGCATTTATGCAATTGTCAGGTTGTTTCACAGCTTCTCAGTGAAGTCATTAACATGTAAATATATTTAAATCTTAGGAAAAATGCAGCATTTTAAAGGTGGAAAATACTGTCCTCTTAGAAAAGCATTTAGTATACGAGGACCTGATATTTCACCTTTAAAATAAATATAAATATTTCATATGGGAAAATAACTTGAAATACTAGGTCTGTAACATCCTTAGCTCTGGATAAACACTGAGCAGCAATCTGGGTCACCTAGAGCAGCTCAAAACTCACATTTTGTACCTTTTTCCCCATATGTACCTCAGACAGTGGGTCTGTTCTAACCCCTACAAAAACAACCCTGCAATAATTATTGTGTGTCAGCCCCAAAAAGAGAAGCCCTGCCTGTGGATTTAGCCAGCATCATCACAGGAGGTGATTTCCCTCCCAAAAACACCAAGCCTTGATTGCTTGGAGTCATCTCCTGAATGCAACTTCAAAGAGCCCATGCAAATCTCCCCCCGAGTTCTGCACTGCCTGATTTCAATATTGTCACTGCTAAATGGGTATTTAGCAATCATTTAAGGCTCAGCCTTCTTCCCCTTGTATATTTACTGGAATGGATTTGAAGTAGGCTATTTTTAAGTCCTGTTTTGCTGTTCCCTGCTCTGAGTCATAGGGAAGCAGCAGGGCAGGAGGGGATGGCACAGGGATTTTGTGCCAGCATCACTCCCCTCTGCAAGAAATCAAAAAGGAATCCTGTCACACACTCAGGACAATCCAACAGCCCAGAGGTGAATAATTCCCACTATCCTGTGATAAAGCATTGAACTAAAAGCACCTGCATGGTTTGTAATTTCCTAAACTCCATTTTTACCCCACAGAACTGATCTCACTTGTAAATACTGTCCCGTTTACAAATCAAGTGAGCATCACAACCACACTAGAGAAGATGGAGAACAGCTTTATTCACACCAGAGTAAATCCAAATCAATAAATCCAAATAATAATCCAAGAACTGCAGTGGGTGGCTCTAGTGCAATAAAGCAAAGCGTGGCGTTGGCAGGAGAGAAACAGGACTTGTCAACACTGACACAATTATCATAGCTGGAGATTCATTTTTGGTGTGTCCAACCCTGTTATCAACTGCAATCAATGCCAAGGCACCTAAATTCCACCTATTGCACACATTATTAAAATTACTCTGTGAATGCCACAGCCATTAATTAAAGTAAATAGCAGGGAGAAAGGAGCTGATCAGAAGCCAGGCTTTTCTTCTGAGGCCCCTCCTTCCCTTTTGTGGAGATGTGTAAAATCGTAGACATTTCTAAATCCTGTTTCTAAATGATGAGGAGTGAGTATTTGACTTTCCCTGGCTCAGGATGGATGAAGATCCCAGCAGCACAAGGGGAAATGGAGTGGTGACAGCAGGGACAGGGGATGGCAGTGCCACTGTGGGAGTGTGAGGATGAGGAGTGGGTGACCTTGATTTGGGGCATGGCATACCCAGCTCAGCCAGCTCGGGGTTTTGGCAGCAGAATGCCAGGGAGAAATCACCCAACAGGATAAAAATTCTCAAGGAACTCCCCTGAGTATCCTCAGGGATTTGTTGGTGGAAGGAATAACTCCAGGGACTCCAGATGGCCCCATTCAGAACATCATGTGAAGCCTTTTTCATCCTAAACCTGATGCCTTAGGATTTCAGCTTTTGTATTTTCCATCCTTCTGTAGTGCTGCAGTTCTTTAGTGCCTGACTCCAAACTCCATGTGCAGGCTCAGCTGCTGCTTCCCCATCCTGCTCAGACACAGCAATTCCTCCCCAGGCCTGCAATCAAGGACACCTCACTGCCCCAGGCCTGAGAGATGGAAACAAAAGGGACTTGGGGGCAGCAAAGCTGCCCTAAATGACTTCATTCCCTGCAGCTGCAATTGGGAGATGAACCCCCAATGTGCAAATGGACCCAACTTAGAAAAGTGTCAGACCTGTGACCCATTGGCCATTGTTGGGTGCAGCCCAAAATGTACCTGGAGACCCTTCAGTAAATAGAAACTGCTTTTTATTCCCTTAATTCTGTCTGGCCTCTGTTTTCAGGCAGCCCCAAAAGGCATCAAACCTAAAGAAAATGTGGGGTTGTTTTGCCAGGCACCATAAGAAACAGAATTTGAGGAAAGCAGAGGAGAGCAGAGTTTCCATTTGCTTAGAGAAGCTGAGAGTTAAAACAAACAAACAACCTGGACATTGTTAAATGCATTATCAATCAAATGCTGACATTAATTAGCAGAACAAGCAGTAAAGAAAGGCAGGAACAGCCTTTTGGCACCGTGAGTAAATTCTGCTGTCAAAATTGGTCTTGTGAACAAATAATTAATGTCATTGTATCTTGGCTAGTGCACACACAAGGTAAGGCAGAACCTGAGAAATAAACCAGCAGAAATACCTGTGAATATCTGTTTCAATATCACAAATTCCTGGTTTTACTTTCTGGAGTGCACTCATGGCAGGAATATCAGCTCAGGATGCCTTCAGGGCTGCCGTGGGTGTTTGGGGATGTGTTACCTGTGACAGGTTTGTCACCAGGAGAGAATAAACACTCTGAATAAACAAACACACAGCTCCTGGGGTGATTCCAGCCCTTTAAGCCACACACAGGATCTCTGTAAGATAACAGTGCACAATCAAAGCTCTGGGATGATTTCTGTACCCACACAGAGTCTCTCCAAAGGAATGGTTCACTGCATCAACAAAGCAAATCAAGATGTTGGGTTTTTTCTTAGCCATTTTTCCATGCATTTCAAGCCTTTGTGACAGCCTGCAGTAGCATTTGAGCACACACTTACATTGTTTACAGAAGGAAAAACACTGGATTAAAGGAAATATTTCCACACAGGAAACTCCATCCTAAATTGTATCAAAAGTAAATGCAACTTTGCCTTTTGCCCTCTGTGCAAACCTATCCTGGAAGAACATCACAATTTTCCCCTATCAGGGGAAACTGCTGCCTGATTTTTGGATATAAAACCAAAAATATTTGTTGATGTTTGTTCTTCTGCCACTGTCCTTTACATAATCATCTCCTCCACACACCTTCACACATTCCAGCAGCGTAGGAAGCAAATGAAAATGAAGGATGCCAGTAAGAGCCAACAAGCTGAGATTTGATCCAGGATGTAACAAAGTGCCTGCAAGGCTGCTGAGAGTCGTGCTGCTGTTATATAGGTCAGTGCACGAAACTTGCTTATTTTGGATAACATTTTATTCCCCACAGGGAATGTGAGCTGCTGAGACAAATCCAGACCTAGTCTGAATGGGAGGGCTACATATACAGAGTGAAATGTTTTTAGAGTGTCAAACAACACTTTTCTACACTGCCCAACTACCAAAAAGCTGAGCTTTATTTTATTTGGATTTTATTTTATTTTATTTGGATTTTATTTTATTTTATTTGGATTTTATTAACCCAAATTAATAATATTTTGCTCCCAACAACACTTAGCATTCCCCTCACCTAACTTTGGACAAGTACTCAGTTGTCAGGAAGGCAGCTGGTAAATGGCCTGGGACAGCCTCTGTGTGCACAGAAAATCCACTGAGCACAGGGGGCACTGGCAGCTTTCATTTATTTTATATTTTATTTTATATTTTATATTTTATATTTTATATTTTATATTTTATATTTTATATTTTATATTTTATATTTTATATTTTATATTTTATATTTTATATTTCATTTTTATTCTTTATTTTTATTTTTTATTTATTTTTATTTTTTATTTTTATATTTTATATTTTATTTTATTTTTATTTTTTAATTTTTAATTTTTTAATTTTTTATATTTATATTTATTTTTTATTTTTCATTTTATTATTTTTATTTATTCAAGGTCAAACCTGGCAGGTATTTTGCAAACCAACTTGTGAAGCTCCAGGACTGTGAGCAGCGGGAAGGAGCTGAAATGGGAATTCAGAATTCCCTTTTTAGCCTGTAGCCATGTAGTAGAAGCTTGCTAGGAGAGGCTGGAAATAACTTGTTTCAGACTTATTTTAAAGTACTAAAAAAACAACATCTTTTCCTCCCAAACCAACAGCTTCTGAAGACAGAATTTCTCAGTGAGGAACTATGAACTCCCTTGAAAACTCAGTTTCAGTCTCTTCCTGACACAACCTCCACAGATCAGCTGTGATTTCCTAAGCACACACAAATAAACAGTCTTGCTTTGCTCGAGCTACTATTCCTTAAAGGATGAAGCAAACAATGCCAAAATGATAATGTACCTCCAGAAAAATAATAAATCCACGTTCATTTTGGCTTCTTTTCCATCATTAATCTTTAACAAAAGAGAATTATTGGAAAACTGGTGTGGACTACAGCCAGGATAGAACAGTCAGCTCCTGTTTGAAGCTCTACCTTTGACAGAAATCCCACTAAAAATGCAGATTTTGATACTCCAGAGGGGAAAACTGAGTGCTTTCCCTTACCTGTAGATGTTAAAACTCTGAATTCTGCATCCCACCTCACTGAGGGCCGGGCTGGTGCACTCACAGGCTCCAGTGACCGCTCAGATCTCGGATCAGCTAAAACACACCACAGAATGCACCCTGAAAATGTTCCCACTGGAATCTCCTCTGCTTCCACACTCCTACTGCCTGCTAAATAACTCACTAAATCAATTGATGCTCTCCCCAGCAGCACAGTTGGGCGAGTACAGCCTCGTGGTGCTGCCTTTGGCACTCCTTGCTGGTTCCCTGCTTTTGCAGATGTGGATTGAGATTATTCAGCCCCAGCTGGGGAGCACTGGGGGAACTGGGAGTGAAGGGTGGCAGCTCCACACTGGGGGGACCAAGCCCTGCCCATGTCCATCCCCAGCTCATCGTACACATATTGCCCAGGAGCAAATTCTATTGTATTATGAGCAAATTCTATTATATTAGGAGTAAATTCTATTATATTACATTAT
>NC_031781.1:2754109-2774065 GCF_001522545.3 Parus major | reverse complement strand
ATCATATTATATATATTACATTGCATTATATAATAAAATTTATATTCATTATATTGTACTATGTTATATCATTTATATTACATTACATAACATTACATTACATTGCATTATTTATTATATTGTATTACATTATATTATTGAGTTACATTGTATTACATTATATTACTATTATACATTATATTATAGTATATTATACATTATATTTCATTTCATCACATATTTTTTCTTATATTCCTTATATTGTATTAGGTTATATTATGTTATTTGTATTTATTATATATTCTATTCTATTCTATTCTATTCTATTCTATTCTATTCTATTCTATTCTATATTTTTTACATTATTTATATTATGTTACATATCACACTATATTACATTATATTACTTATATTATATTACATTATATTATATTACACTATATTACAATATTATATTTTATATTATATTATATTATAATTTTATTCTATTATAATTTTATTATATTACATTATTTATTATGTTACATTGCATTATATAATATAATTTATTCCATATTAATTATATCATAATATGCTATATTATATTATTTATAATTATTACATTATATAATCATTCAGCCATAGATAAATACATTTTCAATGGCATAAAACCAATAAAATGACATAAAATGCCATAAAACCAATCCTCCCTTCCTCAGTGGCAGCCCTGTGCTCACTGCCAGCTCTGCATGAAGCCTCTGGTGTGCTCCAGCTCTCCTGAGCTCCCTGGGATCAGCTTTTTCCTCCAAAAATCCAAAATCTGGGGTGCTGAAGGGCTTGGCTCAGCTGAGGTAGAAGGGATTGTTTGCAGGAACACAGATAAATCCATCAGAGCAGAACATTCAGCAAGTTATCTTCATTACTCACAGGGTTTAAAGTGATTTCCACCCCTAAATTAGGTTTTGTGTTATTTAGAGATGAGTAGTTCACCCCAGACACTCTGAGGTCAATATCTGGCACTCCTAATACATTCCAGAATTACCTGAAGGCCTTAACTCACAGAATTTTATTACAAAAACCCCAAATACCAAGATGCCAAGTTTTCACACTCCACCTGCAGAAATTTCCAAATATTTTGCCACTTTTGTGAGCAAAAAAAGAAACTAAATCTTGAATATTTCATATTTCTGTTACTAAATTATTGTTCCCTTCCTCTGGTAAATAGATAAAGAAGTTACCTTATAAAAACCCACTCTGACTCAGATATAAGGAGCCTGTTATTCTGCCTTGTGGTATACATTCTTTATTTGGAGGCAGTAAACATTTCTGTGTATTTAAAATACTCTTTTCAAACTGCTTTCCATTAATGAAATTACCTCAATTTTGCAAGATTAAGCTTTGGGATGCTGTGAGCAGCTGCAGTGCTGTGGATGACACATGAAACAAAACTTCCCTCACTGAGGGAGGAGTTTGGAAAGAGCAAAAGCAACTCCTGAAATTGTAAATATGAAAATTTAAAAGGCCTATGAAAAACTGAGAAGAAAACCTGGTTTGCTCAGCAAGACAATCTTGCCAAAGTGGAATCCTGGATTGGAAAAGTGAGAAAAAAAAGTCCATAAAATTGCCTAAACCCTAAGGACAACACAAAGAAAATACAATTGAAAGAATAGAAGTTATTAAGATTTTCTTGGGGAAATTCTTAATAATAAAAATAATAATAAAAAATAATAAATAAACAAACAAATAAATAAATAAAAATGAAAATGAAAATAAAAATAAAAATAAAAATAAAAATAAAAATAAAAATAAAAATAAAAATAAAAATAAAAATAAAAATAAAAATTAAAATAAAAATAAAAATGAAAATGAAAATGAAAATAAAATACATAAAAAGAAAAAGAAAAAGAAAAAGAAATAAAAATAAAAATAAAATTAATAAAATTAATAATAATGATAATGATAATGATGATGATGATAATAATAGTAATAGTAATAATAATAATAATAATAATAATAATAATAATAATAATAATAATAGGAAATTCTTAATGCTTGACTTTCTGATCTGAAAAGAAACAAATCAGTGATTATTCAGTCCAAAATGACTTTCTGCACCTTGTACTTTAATGTTGTCTCTGTTACTGACAAGAACTAAAGCTAAAATATTGATCTCCCAGGCTGCAATTAAACCCTGACTGAAACCAACCCTGTCCAAATAATTTCCCACTGAAAACTGATCAGGAATCCAAGTTGTTCATAAATATTCTGGGTACTTCTTTCATTATTAAACATCTCCCAGCAGCAAAGAGTTGCTGAAAGTGACTGAATGGGGGAAAGGGTTCCAGGATCAGCTCAGGAGCTGATGGTTTAAATTTGAATCCATGGATTGTTTTAATCCATGAAAAGGGCAGGAAGTTTGGGGTATTTTCTGCTGGTTTGCCAAGGGACCTTAGGGGGGAAAAAAAGAGCTAGAAAAATTGGTTGGATACCATTTAAACTCTTGTACAGAAAATAAACTGAGGCTGTAATCCCCTAAATCTTTCAGGATTGCATTCTAAACTTACCAAAATGTCTTCCCAACTGGCACCTTTTAAAATAACTCTAAAGTCTGTCAGATTAACTTCACCTTGAAACTTCAGATCTTTGCTGCATGCTTAATCCCTACAAAACACAGTTAAAAATGCCAACACCAAGGTATGTTCAAACCACCAAAATTAGCTTCATAATTTACAAGTATTCAGTGATGATAAACATCTTAAGAGTTAAAAAAAGCTGTCAGTGAGCCAAGAAAGAAAGGGAATTTTATTAAAGTAACAAGTCACAAATTTTTAGCCCATCTGGAAATTGAAAAAGGAAATCTCAGTTTATCACCTGAGCCTGGGTGCAGCTTCAAACAGGAGCAGGAAGGAAAACTGCCCTGAGATGTTGCAGAGATCTGGGGCTGGGGTCTGAGCTGCTTTTGAAATTAAATATATTTGGTCAGTGGCATTCGACCCCAGCACTTGATATCCACAAGGTCAAGTGCTCCTGATGAGATGCTGGCACTGGTTGGGAAGAACAGGATTTGCAAGGTTGGATGTCTGTGGTGCCATGGGAACAGATCCCCTGGAGACTCCAGATGGAGGAGAATGAGTGCACACAAATCCTCAAGGGCTTCCAAAGTGCGACCAGGAAGGAAAGAATTCCAATTTTTGTCATTCTCCCCAAGCAGGGACTCATGTATAACTTAGCTCTAAACTTAAAAACACACACACAGGAGGGCAGAGAGGCACAGAAAACAGGAAATGGATGTTTTTCCTCTTCCTTTCCCAATGACACAGCAATGCAGAGCCTGGACCAGTGCAACCTTTGCTGTGTCCTCCCAAAAACACAAACCCTGACCTCCCTCCACTCCCCTGTTTCCACCTCCTGTGGGTCCTGACAGGTGCCCATCATCACTGGCCTTTCAATGAAAACCAGTTTCAATAAAACCTCTTTACCGTCATGTCAGCTACCTTAGCACAAAGAAATCAGTCTTTATTCAACTGGTTTCTTCTCAATTAAAAAAATAAACTAAAAATAAAACCCTGTTGTAAAACACTTCACACTGGAAATGTGATAAACACCCAGTGTTGGCAGAGTATGGAGATGTCCCAGAGGATGGAGATAACACCCAGTGTTGGCAGAGCATAAGGACAGAGATGTCCCACTGCTCACATAAAGATTTCACTCTTCCATTCCTTTTTCCACCCTCCTGCCTGTTTGCTTTGCTCTAGGAATGTGCTGCCTGTAACCAGAATAGTTTTGTACACCCAGGGTGAAGTTTCTCCTGGGTGTGAGCGCTCCTGGGGAGCTGTGGGCACGGGGGCAGCAGCAGCAACAGCAGCAGCAGAACCAAAACCAGAATCAGAATCAGAAGCAGCAGCAGAAGCAGAACCAGAATCAGAAGCAGCAGCAGAACCAAAACCAGAATCAGAATCAGAACCAGAATCAGAAGCAGAACCAGAACCAGAAGCAGTAGATCAGAACCAGAATCAGAAGCAGCAGATCAGAACCAGAAGCATCAGCAGCATCAGCAGCAGTGGCTGCGGGGCAGGAGCCGCAGCTGAGTCACAGCGCTGCCTCTCCCCTGCCAGGGATTTTCTGTCCAAGCTCACAGACATCTCTGTGACCAGGGATTCTTCCTCTCAGGGCTGAACCTCCAGCGTTTTGATGTTTAAAATTAGGGATTTGTACAGGGGCATCCTCGTCCCTGTTCCATGGTTAATGCTGCCGCCCTCCCCTTTTCCCCCAGTGTCTCTGCTCAGGCTTTTTCCAAGGATGAAATAAAATCCATCATCATTAAATATTAATGTAAACTTCCACGTCCATTAACTGATCCAAACAGATTTATTTAAACTACAAAGTATTTGCCTTGGACTCAAGTAGTTTTTTAAAACAGTCCAAATATGAATGATTTTATATTTATCACAACGTCCTTACCAGCCCTGGAAATTCAGGAGACAGATCCAAACTCTGAACTTACGATTCCTTTGGATAAAACCCTCTGCTTCAGAAATGTGGCAAAGCTGTTCCAATGGTTTGCTACAATGGACAAGGTTCAGTCAGGAGGTCAAAGCCTCCTTCCCTGAAATGTTTTCCAAATAAGCCAAGTGAAAGAAAAAAATTCCAAATGCAAGGTTCAGAACTGCAGGAATTATATCATAATCATTATAACAAATTATTTGTAAAAGTCAAATGAGCAAAAGATGGTCTTTGCCACCCAAAACCTTTAGTATTCCAAGCTGGTTAACATATGGAACACGAGACTGAAGCCAGTTTATAATCGCTGAAAATGCTCTGTTAGTATTTATGGATTTAATTCTACATTTGCTACATGCCCGTGGGGATAAATATGTTTTGCTACTTGTTCTGGATGTGTCTGAAAAGCAGCAAAGAAATAGTGATAAATAATAATTCAATGCAGAAAAACTGTTCTTTTTGTTTATTTTAAATCCCACTGCTTAGCACAAGGTCACTATGTTCCACAAATACTTAATCTACCAAAAATAGGAGACAAAAGTCGACCTTGGTGAATCCTGGGGGTGTCCAAGGAAGGACTGGATGTGTCAGAGCCCTGGGCTGGTCACAAGGTGGGGATGGGGCACAGCTTGGACTGAAATCCATTTGCTTCATTTGATGCAATTTCTCGCTTGTATGATATTTCTTTACTGCTAAATTTTTTTAAAAACCTGAAATTTGGGGAGTTCCCTACACATCACCACCAAGGGCACTCCTGTCTTGTAAGAAAACTGAAAACCAAAAAGGCAAATGTGGGCTTGCCTGCAATTCCTGTACTGACTACAAATAAGCTGTGATGATTTTAAGTAATTTTCTGGATCAATCCCTGACCAAGAGCTAAATTATCTTCTGTCCCAACTCTGCCCTTCCTTGCAGAACTGGAGCCTTAACTCAAAGCTGTCCAACTCTCAATTTCCTCCTCCTCTTGATTTATTTTGCAATTTGTAACTCTGTGCCCCATGATTCCAGCAAACAAATCACAGGTCCAGCAAAGCCCTGCCAGTCTTGACAAGGTGAATGAGATTTCTCTGCATCCCCAGTCTGCCATGAGGATTTGCTTCTCCAGTAATTCTTGGCCTGAGCAGCAAAATATGAGCAGTTCCTTGTGAGTGCCGTTACTTCTTCCATATGATTCTGTCTTTAATCACAATCCAGAGTCAGATGAAAAATTTGAGATTATTAATGGATGTTCCTTCTCCAGGAGCATCCTGCAATAGACTCCAAAAATTTGAGACTTGCTCAATCTGTCTTCTCAAAAGCTGAACTGCTGCAATGCTAAAAATGTGCATGAGAAAAGGGCACGAGGAATTGGAAGGAGTTGATGCACATTTCAAACACTTCCCTATGAAAATGTGGTTTCAATATTCCTCCAGTGTACTCCTAACTCACCAAAAAGCAGTTTGAGATGTTGGATTTATTTATTCATTCATTTATTTCTGAATTTATTTCTATCCAATTATGGGGATCAAATTGCTACCAAAGCCTGCTTTGCTACCAAAACTACAAAATGTTGTTAGTGCCTGTGAATCAATATTTAAATTTAAGTCTTCTAAACATCTTGCCTTAGCTTGATTCTTTTTAAACACTAAAATCAACACAGGGAATCTGGAAAGTCAATTGGGCTTTAAGGAAGGAGTAGATATTGGGATAAAGAGCAACATGAACATGTGGTAGTAATAGATTCTTACAAATAAATATTCTAATGAGTCAGGAGAGCTGGTATTTTATCTTTGATAAATTCTGTTAAAGAGGAACAGCAAGAACACAAAGAGAGAACTTTGAATTATGACAACCTAAATGCATTTGATCCTGTAATTTAAATGTATGGCAAAACAATAATCTGTTCAGGTACTGAGTGTAATTCAATGGATCAGTGATGAATTGAGTATTTCAATAACCAGCCATGAGAATTCTCAAATCCATTATTACAGCTTGAGCAAGGACAATTTCTTCCAGCCCATGTGCCCTTTACAAGCTGAGTATTTCTAATCAGTGAGAGCTGAATGACCTAAGGAATAAACAAGAATGGGAGAGGGGAAGGGATGAGGAGGGGAAAGCAAAAATAAACTTCTGGAAATGTGGTTTAGGGAAAACCTGGCTCTGCTACAAACTCACACGTGCAGGAGAACAGAGGGAGGGAGGTGAGCAAATTTCCAGCACCCAATTTCCAGTGCCCTGTGCCTTTCTGGTGGAACCATCATTTGCATTTAATCATGCTGTTCATAAAAGGCTCTTGGAAGGCTACAGAAATGTAATCCCATTATTCCAACACAAAGAAATAGGAGAATGTAACCCCCTTTATTCCAGCACAAAGAAATTCCAGCAAGGTGATCTCTCAATGGCTGAGCTTGCAAGTCCCAATCATCTGTTTGTTGGGTTTTTTTCCTCCAAAGAGATGCCATAAATGGAAGGAAAATTTCCCCAAGTGATAAAGGCATAAACTAAACACATATTTATCCCACCAAAATACTGGAGAGGGGATTTTTAACAATGCCTGCATTAGCTACAAGGATACTTTATGCAGAAATCAGGCAGGCACCTCTGAGAAAATGTGTTTGAATAATGGCAAGTATTTTATTTTCAGTAATCTCTTGGGCTGAACAATAAGAATTACATCACTCTCCATCCTGTGATGAATTCTTGTTGTAAAAGTCTGAATTTTCCATTATCTTCCAACTTTTTCTTTCAGAGGGCCCTAGTAAAACAGAAGGTGAGCAGGAAGAGAATTTCCCAGGTGACAATTCCTGGTGGACTGTGGCTGTCCCACCCTCTGGGGATGGTTTTGAAGGGTGATTTTTAATGGCACATGGGCAGGGGAACGGGAAAATGATCATGGAATTATGATCAGCCCCCCTGGTCACAGAGCTCTGCTGGAGCTGCACTCCACTGAATGCTTTAATTTGCTTGAAAAAGCCTCAAAATTGCTGTTTTTGTGGAGGTATTTACACCAGTTTACAGCTTAAGCTAGAAAATTAACCAGCAGAGTATCCCCACTTTTGTCACATTAATTTATTGTCATAACTTTTGCCTATTTGAAATGAAGGGTGGCAGATTAAAAGTCAGGAATTGATTCCTCAGAAAAATCAACTGAAACTTTTTCTTTCTTTGGTTCTGTTGCACTTCTTGCACTTGGATTTCTCAGTTTCTTCTGATCTGAGCTCTTCCAGAATACTCTTTCATGGGGAATTCTGTTTATCTTAGTTTTTTGGGTCAGGAAGAAAACTCCAAAGCTTGTCAGGATTTTGTTTCTCATGTTTTTCAGGATTTTATCCCAAAACTTGGCAGGTCTTTCTAGACTTTTTGCACAAATTTAATTCATCCTGCCTTTTTGGCTCACTTTGCTTCTGAAGGCACAAAATGGCTCTGAACTACGTGCCTGTTTTATCTTTATATCTATTTTTACTTTATTAACTATAGACACATGTGTTGTTTTTATATATTAACAAATAAGTTTTCTATATTTACTTATGTAGCTAAAACCGTGACTAACTTTTAACCAATCACTTTTTGTCTTCTTAAAAACTGCAGAATCATGGAGAAGAAGGAAGAAGGACAGCTAAAAACTACACTTTTTTCCCTCTATCTTTATATATTAAACACTCTAAAATCTATATTCATTTCAGTGGCATACTGAACATTCTACTATTTTCTACTTAATTTTTTATATATCTTGGTTTACTCAGGGACATTTGGAAGCTTTTCTGTCAGTGACAAATAGGATAAATATTTTTTTTGGAGAATAGGACAACTAGAGAAATGTCTCTTCATTTCTGGATTCCTACAGAAACAGCTTTTGTAAAAAGGAACAGCAAGTAAAAATGTCACGACTAACCACAGCACATTATTTCCCCAAAACATCTTTGCTGCCACATGCAGACACTTCACTGCTCATGTGGAAACAATACCAGAGTAAATAAACACAAGGAATTGTGAACAGAACATGCCCAATCATTATTTAATGCCTTTCACTGCCACTTCCAAGCCTCCACAGTAATTTCACCCTAAATGTTCTATTTTGGTTTCAACACAAAGGGCCAGATCAGAAGTTTTTAATACAAAAAAAGACAATGACATGAGAACTTCGTACACTTGGATTTTTCTTCTTTACCCTTTCCAAAAGGTTTCAGCAATGGTTGATTCAAGTAAAAACAAGTTCTAAAATATTCTTTTGAAGTAAAAATTTCAAGTTTTAAATAGTTCTTGAAGTCTGCTCTATTTTGTTTTAACATGGTTAAGTGACTGCACACTGACCTCAAAATGTGCAGCAGCATTAATGGGGACAGTTGACAAAGAGAATTGTAAAAGGCAGTAACTGTTCAGTTTAATTTGAGTTTGGACAGAAAAAACCTTATTCCATCTTAATACAATAAAAGAATCTACACAGTCAGGTCCTGTGCACTTGAGTCTAAACAGAAATATTTTTTGAGAGGATATTAAAGATGATTGAATATTTATAATTTAAACTATCTGATCAGAGCTGTTTCTAATCAATTTATTTTCCATTTACAGACATATAGAACTTCTGCTGGTCCTACAGTCACGGGTTTTTATCCTGAGTTCTCAGGCAATGTTTCAGACAAAACTGAGGAATTTGTCCTCATTATGCAGAATAATTTTATGCCTTGCACACTCTTTCAGGAAAATGCTGCTGGATTGCTGCAGACAGAGGGAGATTAGAAAAGCACACACTTTTACACATGTGCACATTAAGCTGCTGCTTGCCCCAAGTGAAATTAGTTGTGTGTGTTAACGAGATTAGCAGCACAGCACTGCAGCCCTGCTGCAGCAGAGATGGGGACTCTGATACTTTACAACAAGCTGCTTTTGCTGATTAACATCATTAACTCTGATTGATGTATTACACATAATCCTATTTTCCAACATGAAAGTTACTTGCTTGAGTCCTCGAAGTGAAAATATTGTGGTTCTCATCTCGAGGAGTCCAGTGTCTAGATCTAAAGAATTTCAGTCATCTCTCAGAAAAACCACTCTAAAACACAGACTAATTAAAGAAATACAAAAGTGACTTTTAGAACCATTGTTCATCCCTCAAAAATAAACACTTTCTTGACACCAATTAGGTTTGCTTCCTTTCACACACTCAGTTGAAAATTCCCAAGCTTAAACAGTCTTTGAAATGAAATTGTGTGCTTTAAACCTTACATTAGTGTTTGTTAAAGAGTTACATGCACTGAATCTTCACCCCATCTTGATAGACAGACAGACAGACAGACAGACAGAGCAGTTTGCCACCTGTTTTTCAAAAGGCTGAAACCACTCCTGGAATTCTGTTGCACAGCAAACATCACAAATTCACTGTTCTAGATCACCCAGGGAAATTCAGACATTCAGGGAAAGCCTCCAGCAGCCCAGTGACAAGCCCAGCAAATCAGAAAATCGAGATTTAATTCTATTGTTACCACATAAAGTCACACAGGATTCCAGGATAACAGCACCTGGTGTGTTTATTCTATACTGAAAGCCTTCCAGAGAGCTGTTCCTGAAATACAGGGACATAATCACCAAGGGATTTGGGCAATAACAATCACACTCTGCCATCTCCTTTTACTGTGCAGTTGTATTTTACTCTAAAGGCCATTTAGAAGCTGATTTATCATCAATGCACAGCCCAACATCCAAGGCTCTGGGACCTGAAAAAGACATTTAGAATGGGTTACAATATTCAGGGGGGAAAATAAAATAGAAAACAAAAAAGAAACCCACCAAGCAATAACCCCAAAGCTTCATTAGCTGCCTGATTTTTTGGAAAGGCCTTCTAGCAAATAAAACAACTGCAAGACTAAACAGAAACAGGTTGATGTAAGAACAGAAACTGCTGTAAGGCCCTCAGCAACCCAGTGGAAGTGATTTGAGTAGAAATAATATAGAAAATATACTTTCTATTGGTGTCTGCCTTGACTCCTCCCATGTGCTGCTAAGGAAGATAATCTCACCCTGGTGTGCATTGAATTGCTGCTGGTTCACATCAGACACTTCTTAGTAAGAAAATTAATCAGCACAAAAAAATCCTAGAACATGGGTCTGACTACAAGAATTTTGGCAGAGAACAGCCTGACATGAACCCAGAATCTCTAAATCCCATCACCTCTGCACTGTAACCCCACAAGAGATCTCATGAGACCTGTCTTCAAAAGAGCTGAGTGACTTCTCACTGGCACCAAGGAAGAAATTCCTTTTATTCCAGTGCAAGAAAATTACAGCCATGAGCTACTTTCTATCTGGACAACACCCACCAGTCAAAATTCCTACCAATTCTTCTCAAAAAAAAGTTTATACACACAGATGTACATGACTACAGACACACAAACACATTTTTAAAGGCCTATCACAAACACTCTTGTCATTTATTGATATAAATTGTAAGGAACAGCCACACAAGAATCAGGAAAATTACTTTTGGTTATCTGTTCAAAGACAAAGGCTTCACAAATAATTTTTCCTCATTAAAAGTATCCTTAGGATTTTAATTTATCTTGAACAGGAGATGGCTGAGACATCAACTCTTGAGTACAAGTTGTGCACTGGCAGCACACTGTGAAACCATATTGCCACTCAATGGAATTGGATCTAGTTATCATATTTTATGATTAAACCTTTTTATCACACTTCCAGAATCACAAATTTGATATGATGGCTTTTCTAATATTAATTTAGAAACCTTTAACATCTTGTTAAGCCTTTCTCAGTGCTGAAGTGTGTGTATACCTAGAAGACTTTTGTTGGAAATGATCTTCAGTGCAAAAGAAGCCACTGAAATAAATCAAGGGGGAGTGAAATAATGCTGAGGCTTCCTCTCTGGAACCATCCTGGTTTCCCTGAGCAAATGTGAGACTTAAGAGACTGTGGCTGATCTCATATTGGAGTTTAATCCCCTGAATCTGGACTGTTTCAGTGGAATTATAATCAGTTTTATTAGTAAGAAATCAGAAGGAATAAAGAAGAAATGAGGTCAAGCAGAGCAAACGTGGGGTCAGGCACGGAGCTGTGCACACACAGACCTGGAGCAGCCCATGAGTTCAATGAATCCCAGCTCCATCAGAATTCCTGGAGCGAGCAGCTGTGCCCTGGCAGCAGGTGATGGATCCCAGCAGGAGCCCACACATCCCTCAGCATTCCCTGGCACAGCTGGAGCTGAGCTGGGTCCTTTCTGAACCCTGCACTGCCCGAGACATCTGTGGGAAAACCAGGATTTAACACTCCGTGTCCTCTGAATTAGAACCCTTCTATCACTTCAGCTTGAAAAGCATGAAGAAGGATTTGACCTCAGCCACCTGATGCCTTAGGATTTCAGCTTTTGTATTTTCCATCCTTCTGTAGTGCTGCAGTTCTTTAGTGCCTGACTCCAAACTCCATGTGCAGGCTCAGCTGCTGCTTCCCCATCCTGCTCAGACACAGCAATTCCTCCCCAGGCCTGCAATCAAGGACACCTCACTGCCCCAGGCCTGAGAGATGGAAACAAAAGGGACTTGGGGGCAGCAAAGCTGCCCTAAATGACTTCATTCCCTGCAGCTGCAATTGGGAGATGAACCCCCAATGTGCAAATGGACCCAACTTGGAAAAGTGTCAGACCTGTGACCCATTGGCCATTGTTGGGTGCAGCCCAAAATGTACCTGGAGACCCTTCAATAAATAGAAACTGCTTTTTATTCCCTTAATTCTGCCTGGCCTCTGTTTTTTTGGGTAGCCCCAAAAGGCATCACTGCTGTTTGTTGGGAATCTGTTTATTCACATTTGTGAGTCAGCCAGGGAGGGACAACCTGTGGGGACAGAAAAAAGGACAAAATCTTTGCACTTTCTGCCCAAACCTGAAGCAGTTTGCAGCTGTCCTTGGCAGCCTGAGAGCACTGAGCTCTCCCTGAGAGGACCAGTGTGACTGGGCACAGATAAAGCTGTTTAATTAGCAGAAGCAGCAGTGCAGCCAAGCAAGGAGTTTTCATTCCCGAGCCAGGGCAGGGGCTGCCCTCCCACCCACGGTGTCTGGGAGGTTTTATCACCTCGCTGCACATTTCTGTCACTCCACAAGGAAAGCTGACTCCTCTTTGGAGGCAATGTCATTACTGCAGGTAACATTTTACTTCATCATTTCTGGCTTCGCTTTTTGTCATCTACAACATTGCTTTCTCTGCCAATTTACTCTTTTCCATTCTTGACAATTTTTCCACCTGCCTGTAATTACCCTTTGCTGCTGTGTTCAGCCAACCAGCTCCAAATTCCTTCTGTGGAGGTTCTGCACCCAAACCTGGCTGCCTGCATTTGTTATTCCCTTCCTGAAACACGAGTTTATATTCAAAAATGGATTTTCATTGAGGTCTTACCATTACTTCTAATTACCATTCCTTCTTACAATTGAAGACTTAAATGCAGATTGCAGTGTACCTTATTTATAAATGCATGAGCCCCCCCAAACACCAATTATTTCAGTGGTATTAAAGCAGATTTCTGTAGTATAAAGCATTCCTAATGGGATATAATTATGTGACATTGGATATGATATTTCTGTGGGTCGCTCACACGGTGCTATTAAGAACTGGGTACTGAAACTGCATAAAATGAAGTCACTACTTTCAGAAAATCCCGTGGGAATACTTAGCATCAATCTTTTTGGGAAACATGCTTCCAGCAAAAATGCCTTTTCCAGTGTCCTGCAGTGTTTGCACGATGGGAAACCCCATCCATATAAAACAGGAAGTCCTCTACTCACACTTTTGCAAGATGAAGATGAAAACATCTAATATTATGGTTTATAATACCCTTTTGTTCCATGCCTTTCCTGTTTCAAAAGGTTACAATTCACTACTGGCAAGCCATTATCAAATTCTGAATAGCAGAATTTCTTATTTTACGTGGTTCCATAGTCTACCAAGAAATTTGTTATTCCTCTTATCTCCCACTTCAGTCTCATTACTTTGAAATCTACCTCCCTGAAATTCATTATTTCCTTGCCAATTTTTCCATTTCCTTTCTCTGAAGGCAAACTTTAGAAGAAAACATTGGCAAACTTTTTTCTCTAATATTACCCATTCACCTAAACGTGTTACTACAGCTTTCATTAGGCTTCAGAGGCATTCCTATTGTCTCTAAAAGATAGGGAACAAAGAAAAATAATCACTTGGATCCTGAGCACAGGGAACTGGGATGGGATGGGATGGGATGGGATGGGATGGGATGGGATGGGATGGGATGGGATGGGGGTGACACCAGAACCTGCCCAAATTTGTGGCCAGCATCTCATTTACACTGCTTAAAATAACATTAGAGCCTGCAAGAGCTTGTTTAGATAGAGCAACACAGAGAGCACGGAGGAGAAAGTGTTTTCCATGAGAGATTGGCTTCTCATTTTCTATCTTGTCAAAAAGGTGATCGCCCTCACATACTGTGTTTGGCTATTTATACCAGCAGAACTGTAGATAAACAGCAAAAAAATCAGCAATTTTCTTCTTTAGACCATCTTAAAATACCAGCACAGACATTGTCTGGTGCTGCACCAGCTGGCTGTTGGGAGAGCAGACACAAAACACAACTTGGGTGAGGCTGCTGCACGCACAAATTCACATTTAACACCTTCCATGCTTTGAAACAAAACACACAAAACACAACTTGGGTGAGGCTGCTGTAAACACAAATTCAGATTTAACACCTTCCATACTTCAGTTAGCTCAGCTGCACACCCTGCTCCTCCAGCCCTTGCCCAGTGTGGAGTTAATATTTAAAACCTGGACAAAGAAGCAGAGTCAAGGCCCCATGAGCTGCACTTTACCCCTTGAAACACCTCATGCAGCGCCTGAGGAGACAGAATTCAGCATGAAACTGCAGAAAACCTCGTGGTTTCCTGCATGAGCCCTCCCAGCCTGCAGAGATGTGCTGTTTGTGCCTGCATCCCTCCTTTAATTGTGTTTTTATTTGGATTGCAGAGGCAGAGAGCCCTTTCTGCAGAGCTGGGAGCTGCGGGCCGTGCTGGGAAGCAGGGCTGATCTAATTACCAATTACCTGCTTGGAAGAAGCACACGCTGGCCTCATGCAAAAGCTTCTTGCCAGCTCCTTTTTGGAGGGTTGGGAACCCACTCCAAAGGCCACAGCTCGAGTGAGACTGAAATGTCTCACCAAGATAGCTCTGAAATGCAGAATTTTCATATGGAGCAAAAATTAGAGAGAAACCAAAGTAAAACCTGGGTCACTCTTGCTCAGTTTCAGAGGTTTTAAGGAACCTGTTGGCTCCTTGAAATATGGCAGTGTTATACCAAAGGCAAGGTTGTTTCTCTTTAATATCGAGAGTTTCTTGTTGCAAAGGTCATTTAAAATTCATACAGGTGATTCAGTATATGTTTTTTCTTCCCATATAAAATATAAATATTGATAAGATTGTCTTTTCCTTACACTCCACATTTGGTCATTTGGTCAAAGCCTTGGGAGCAGAGATCCTTTAAAACTCTCCTTCCTCCTCTCCAGCACTGGATTTGTCTCCAAACACATCCCACCCTCATTCCCAGTGCCGAGGAATCCCTTCCATCCCCTCCACCAGCTCCACATTTGTCCCAAGCTGGGTTTCCCTCCCCATTTCCCATCTGGCTCTGGATTTTCTGCTGGTAGCAGTGAGCTGTGCCACGCCAGGAGGCTGCAGGGACATTGTCCTCCTCCAGAGCCATCCCAAAGGACTGGAGAGCGCTCTGGCAGAGCAGCTGCCCTCATTTATGCATTATTAAAATCAAGCGACGCCTTCTAAATTTGGAAAACTCGCTCACTGAATGAAATGGAAGCTGCAGCTACTAAATCAACATGTTACAACTAAATCCATGGGAATTCTAGGCCAATTGGAGTTGGGAGCTGCTGATTAGTTATGCACAATTGAGCCATCCCTAATGAACAGAGTGACGGCGCTGAAATTGTCATTGTAGTGTGTTCACGCCCGTTTGGTACTTACAAAAAAACAACAGCACACACAGTTTTAATTGAAACAGTTTTCCACTTTCTGGTGAATGAAATAAAACCCCAAACCAAAAATCAAACCCTAAGAAACTCACGCTGCTCGCTTTGTGGAAAATTTGTGTGCTGCCAAGCAGTGTTCTTCTGCACTACAACAACTGTGTTCATATCCATGTTCCTATCATTATTAACATTAACTGTGTTCATTATTAACTGTGTGCATAATTAAAAAATATTTCTGATGAGCAACGTTGGCCCATAAATGGCTGGGTAATTTTAAACCAGAGAGTTTGCTCTTCGATTAGCATTTTTTCCCAGCCATTTGGGGTTTATCTTTGGAGCCTGTCACAAGCTGAGCAGCTACTCAGGCAGTAAACATGAAGTGAAATGCGTAATTGTCTGTGGGAAAAAAAATAATAAAATAAAAAAAAATAAGAAGTACTGATACTTGCAACCAGATTTGTGCTTAAAAAAACACGAGAACAAAATTTCTCAGCTTTGTTCTTTTTATAATTTCATTGCTGCTGCCAACGAGTCTTACATGGAACGAGTCCTTTAAAGGATGAGACGCTGAGTGATGATTAGTTTTCAACACTGAAGCAGCTTTCTGAATCTTATAGGTAAGTTTTTAATAAAGATAATAATCTATACACAGCACCTTGGCCCCTTGCCACTGATGTATGGCCTCTCATCAGCTGCTTGTTCAGCACTGAATATTCAGGACTTTTTGTGTACAGAACAAAATGGTTATTTCCTGAGGAAATTAAACATGTTTTAAACTAAGCCTGTCTAGCTGGAAGTTTTGGACACTTAATGCAGAATTAACAGAGAAATTGAAGCGAGCTGTCTAGGTTTAATTTAGCTCTGTCAGTGGTCGCTTGGATGACCTTGAACAAATTATTTCGCTCCTTAGTTTCCTCTGTTTGTAAAATATCAACAAAGATCCTCAGAGCTGTAGAACAACAATGGAAATGTGTCACATCCAATGTCCATTAAAGCTCACAAGTGGTCCTGGAAGCTGTGCTCTCCCCAGCAGAGCAGCATCTGTGCTGTGTCAGATGTGTTCCACACACCTCAGAACCATCCACCAGATGTGGGAACTCATCAGGAGAGGGTTGGAAATGTCTGCTCAACATGCAGCTGCAGGTGGAAAGGACATCACACCCAAATGCATAAAGAACAGGCCTGGAAATAAAATCAGCTTTTCCAAAGCCTTTATGGAAGTTGATATGAATTAACAGCCCTGCTCCCCTGGAAGGGTTTGCACTCCCCCTCCTCGTGGTGCTGCTCTGGAACGCCAGGAAATTTCCAGGATAACTGGGGGAAATGGTTGCTGGCTGTTTTCTTCCACCTGTGGGTCACTCATTGTACAAAGTGACCAGGAGAAAGTCTTCCATGGGAACCAGAACCAACCAAGAAAGCTTGCCATGGATTTATTGACTACAACCTTTAGGCTGTTTTGTATCTGTCCTTTCACTTGCCACCAAGGCTGGTGGACAATCTTTAGATTCAGCTTTTTTAACAGCCCTGTCTTCAGGAGAAGCACAACCACTAAATGTGGTTGGAAAACCCCAAAGAACCTGTAGGAAAATAATTATCCTTTACAGCTCTAACACACCCTGGACTGAGAAAAGGGGATGTTTTGAAACAGCTGCATTTACTCTTACCTTAAGAAGCCAGGAAAATAGCAAAAAAAATGCAAATTAGTATAGATAAGTATTTATCAAGTTTATTAGTATAGATAAGCCAATTGTCCTATTTTTTTTCCACTGTCCCGTGTCATAAAAGTAAAGTAATTGAAATAGGGAATTTCAATTTCAAATTTCAAAACTTGTAATAGGATAAACCTCTTAGGGTGAGAAACTGAGGAAAGATGTCACTGAGATCAAGATTGTAAGATGCAAGCAACAGCTGGGATTTGGTTCCAGGTGGAAGATCCCAAGCGATTCCATGAGCAACAATAACAACGTTGGGTTACTAAATCTTAGGTTTGAAGTATGAGTCCTCCTTTCAAAGAAATAAAATGTATTTGGAAACAAAGCATCCCTTCATGCCAGGGGTGAGAGGGAATATCCTTTGCTGACAGGAAAAGGTTTATGCTTCCTCTGGCCCTTGCTGAAGAGAGGATGCTGAACCAGGAGGATTTCTGTGTGATCCAGACCGAAATCCTTTGATTTGGAGTGAAATTGCAACCCACGAGCAACATCCACGTTCTCAATTTAAGGCAAACAAACACAGCACAGCTCAAAACACCACAGAGACAAAGGCCAAGCATCTGATCCTGAGAGCCCAGCAGCTGGGGAGGGTTTCTGGAGGCTCCCCGGGATGTTGTGGTGCTGGTCTTGCTGTTATTGACAGGGCTTGCTGGGAGCATCACATGACAGAGCTCTGCCAACCTCCCCTTGCAGCACAGCCCAGAGCAGCCACTGGCACTCACCTGCTGCCCCTCCCAACCTCTTCTCCTTCCCAAATTAATAATAATCCATATTCCATTCCAGCCCATAGGGTCAGACCCCTCACAGACCGACGCGTGCCCGCGTGGAGGTCCGGAGTGCCCGAGGTACGGAACAAACTCTTCTGCATCAATCACCACAATTCCCACCTCTCTGGAGCTGGAAGGGACTCACAAGGGTCAAATGTATCATTTTGCAGAATATATTTCAAAATCTTCTGCTAGAAAATGACCCATTCCTGGGAGAGGAAAGAGCCAGTGCAACAACAAACTGTTTTTTCTGGAACTACTACGTATCCATGTCACATACTATGAGGAGAAAAAAAAAAGGGGAAAGCAAGCAGGCATGAGTAACCTTGTGCAGATTTGTGAGGCTCCTGCCTGAAGTGCTCTTGGGGGAACTCCCCATGCAGGGCTTTCAAAGCTTCACCCCTGTCAACAGATTGTTGTTGTTTGTTAATTTGTTCATTTGGGGTGCATTTATCAAGTATGTAAAACCACGTATGTAAAACCACATCCAAAATATTTAGATTGCCTCCAGTGAGCACAGACAAATCTCCCAGAATGAAACCTCATGAACAAATGCAGTTATTGAATGTACCAGGCAGAGAGAGCTGTGCACTACGGAATATTAAATAAATAGATGTTTCTGCAAGGCAGGGAGCAGTGTCCATGGATGCATCTCCATGACGTAGCTACAGAGGCTGCCTCAGTCTGGCTGATACAACCACCTTGTTTTTTCAAAAAGAAAATAAAAAATAAAATAAAAATAAAAATAAAAATAAAAATAAAAATAAAAATAAAAATAAAAATAAAAATAAAAATAAAAATAAAAATAAAAATAAAAATAAAAATAAATGAAAACCTCCCCACCACACACAGAACCAACCACAAAATCAGACAGAAGGAAAAGCCTGGGAAATGTAACAGGTAATGTTACCTTAACATAAATAACATATCTGCTGTAGTTAAAGGCTTACATTTTCATTTCAAGTATTTTATTAAAGTACCGTTTTAAAGGGAATTGGATGGGCTCACAGCACTGCACGAACCCATGCAGACAGACAGCAAGGTTATGAATTCGAGACGCTGAGAATAAACCCCTAAACCCACAATCCCTTCCCGGATGATCTCAGCGCTACAAAAACAGACTTGTTTTACTCTGTATTATTTTAAGGCGCTGCTCAGACCTTCTGCACCGTAATTAGCAACAGCGAACGAGACGATTGTCAGCTCGATGTGCCGATGTGCAAACGCACAGGTTAGCGAGGGATCGATGGGAATATCGATAGGAATATGTCCTTCCCCTAGAGCAGTGGCAGCCAGCTCTGGAACAGCCATCAGCTCTCCCGCTGCTTCCAGCCGGCCGCGCTGATGGCCGAGCCCCACGCTTGGAAAATCCCACATTTTTCCTGCTATCAGTGGGAGCCCAAATAAAAGCGGGCGAGTTAATGAACCCCACGGCAGGAATTCCCGGGAGGGGGCTCCCGGGATCCTGAAGGACCTTCACGGACTGGCACAGGAGCAGCGTGAAAACAAACCGGCTCGTAAACACCAATTAACACACGCAGCGCCGCAGCCCCACTCGGGACACCCAAACCCAAGCTGATCCCACACTTATTTCTCAGGGAGCACAGGGAATGCTCGGTCACGGCGCTAGGGATGTTTTCTTTAGCGTTGTGACGGGGAACACATTTCAGGGCCGGTCAGGCGCTCCGGGGCTGCCTGAGGTTTATTTTTGCTCCATTTTGCGGTGCCTGAGGCCGCGCTGCAGCCGCTGAGCGGGGCCGTGCCCCAGGTGAGCCCGCACCTGCCGGGGCCGGACCGCGGGGAGCAGGGGGGCGAGGAGGAGGATGAGGATGATGAGGATGATGAGGGGCATGCGGGGGGGCACCTACCAGTCCGTGTGCGGCTCGTCGATGACCAGGAGCAGCTTGAACTTTCTGCCGACGGCCGCGGAGACGGCGGCGGTCGCGTCCACCAGCCCCGCCGAGGCCGCCGTCTGCTTCACGGCGTTGGAGAGCGAGCTGAAGAAGCTGCTGCCCGCAGACTGCTGCGGGGGAGGC
>NC_031781.1:2719850-2753240 GCF_001522545.3 Parus major | reverse complement strand
CTCCATCCAGAACATCCCGGGACAGCTCCATCCAGAACATCCCCCGGGACAGCTCCATCCAGAACATCCCGGGACAGCTCCATCCAGAACATCCCAGAGCAGCTCCAGCTCCATCCACAGCATCCCGGGACAGCTCCATCCAGAACATCCTGGGACAGCTCCAGCCAGAACATCCCGGGACAGCTCCGGCCCGAGCATCCCGGGACAGCTCAATCCAGAGCATCCCCCGGGGCACTGCAGAGTGCGAGGGAGTGACAGCAGGATCGTCCCGAAGCAGGAACAGGCACTGCCGCACCTGCATCCCCCAAAATATGAACAAAACCTCTGTAATTACAGACCCCCCACGCTGGTTTATGTCAGAAATCCATCTGAGGAAGGGGGGGGGTACTGTGCATCTTCAAGCAATTTTAGGTTGTCAGGAGAATTATGGGTGATTTTTCCATTAGGTTTTCTTTAAGGGTAATTTGAATCCTCTTTCCCCTGAGTTTTGGGATAATCAGTGTGTGTAACTTAAAACACATAACTCAGCCCTTATCCTTTTACCCAAGATACACACAACTCATTTTGCTGCTGATCTTTTCAGGCCACATTGAGTGTAACACGTGCTCTAATAATAAACACAGCAAATCCACACAACAACTTCCTTTAAAGTTAGAGATTGAATAAAATCCCAGCTACTAACACTTCCACAGTTTGAGGTTTGCATGTTGGAAGGTAGAACTGTACAGGATTCTTTAATAAAGAGCTGGATTTAGAAATATTTGTGTGCTATAGCATAACAAAATCAAATAAAACACCAGGGCTAATAGGTGATGGTTGTAATTTAAACACCATGGACAGACTGGGGGATAAATGATATATACAGATCAATTATATTTTAATAATTGGTAAATTCCTGTTCTAGATTGAGGGGTGATTATATAAGAACAGCCCCTCTTTGGACAACTGCTTCCTGTACAGTCCCAGGACCTGCTTATTGTCCTGACAGCATTCCTGGCTGGTCTGGCTCACTCAGAGTTAAATTCCCCCGTGGCAGGAGGAGCTGTGCTCCCTTTTCCTGGGCACAATAACAGATTTGCCAGGTTCCTTCTGCAGGGCTGAAAGCCAGCTCCAGGGTCAGCTGGGCTCAGGATGCACCTGGCAACCAGAAATGATGGGAGCAGTCTGAGTGTCAGCTCCCACTGCTGTAAAACAGAATCCAAAAGATTAAACAGAGTGCTTGTCCTGCTCAGATGTCAGTGATACAAGATATCTTCACACATTTCTGTGGAAAACTTGTTTTCTTATTGATGAAATCTGCCCAAGGTATCTCCTTGAACAGTCTCAACACTTACCTGCAGGTTCTAAGGACTGGTTCTTGTTGTAGCCATGGCTACCAGACACTACAAAACACCTGCCCATGATGGTTTCTCTCACTCTTGGATGTTTGGGTGAGTAGCAGGAGCCTTGTTCACCCACCTTGTGCACTCTGAAGATGTCATGGCTGTAATAAAATAAATATCATTTCTCACTTTACACGCTTTATTCACTTTGGATCTACTGGCCCTTCCCTGTGAGCAGCTTCCCAGGGCTTTTTGTGGAGTTTGATTGTTGGTTGATTTCTAATTTCCCTCTTTATCTTGTCACCACTATGCTGACAAAAAATCTTTTAAAATATCCCTCATTCTCAAATGATGTCAGAGGGTTTTAAAACATCTTGTGGTGTATTGTAGCAGCCTTAAACCCAAATCTGCACCGAGGCCAGGGGCAACTGAACTTGGTGGAAGTGTCAAAAAACTTGGTTTTTAATGCAGAACAACCCATAGTGCAGAGCTCTCTGAGTAGCACTGTTGTTACTGTGAGGGAAACATTTTATTGAAAGAATATCAGTAGCTATTACAGGGATCTTGATGAATTTAATAGCACATAAACCTGTGCCTGAAAAAGAACAAATGGCATTTTTTTTTATCCAAACTACTGCTTGTGATGCTTGAACCCCTCACAGCACATTTGTGAGGTAATTCAACACAGTTGTGTCTAATAGGAAGTGAGAATTCTGAATTTCTGGCATGTTAAATGACAGGAGGGCTCAATATCAAAGGAGAGAACACAACAGCAATCTGAAATCCAGTTTTGTTTCCCACCACTGAAATCAAAATGCCGAAAGAGATCGAATTATTTGCAATTAGTTGTGCTGACAAACTGAGAGGAGAAAAAGAAAAGTGTTGCTGGAGATTTTGGTCTCCTCAGGGCTGAGCCCCTTGGGATATCCCTCACGGGGAGTTTCCCTTATCTCAGTTCTGTTTCAGGAAGGATTCACCAAAGGCTCATTTGCTTCTTGTTTCTCATGTTTACTAATATATCATCAAAGTACTTTAACAGGTCTTCCCCAGACTTCTCCTCTAGTTCAACCCACCATAGCCTGGCTCAAGTTGGCAGAAAATGGCCCCAAACAGAGCAGCTTTTTTATCTTTATACTTATTCTCGCCCAATTAACAATAGACATGTAAATTATTTTTCTTAGTGACCCAATGACCCAACACCTGTGTGCTGCACTGCAGCATTCTTTATCCAATCACCTTCTACTACCCAAAAACCTCTAGAAGAAGAAGAGGAAGAAGAAAGAAGAAGGAAAAGAGACAACACCCTAAATCCTCCATCTTCTGTTCTCTAAACTAGCTTATACTCTAGCTTTTTCACTCAGTGGCTTAAGAAAACTCTCTAATCCACACACTGACACTTTTACTTTTTCTATTTAAGTTTGACAGTTGTTTTCATGGTGTTATATGAAATTCAATGTTTTCTTGGATGTCAGAGCCAGGCATCAGAGATAAGGGCACACACTGTGCCTCAGACTCCAACAGAAAGGAAGAAGCATCCTAATGTGCACCCTTCCAGTGAGTTTCACCAGACCCTTCAGTCAATTCTCCTGCTGTTGCAATGGCCCTGAAGGAAAAACACTTCAGCTTTCTATTTCTGATCTCCCTGGCTCCTGCTTGGCCAGGGTGGCAGAAGTGCAGCTGGAAGGTGAGAGAGAAGCAGGCCCAGAGTGAGGGACTGTCTCCCCCACAGATTCCCCAGGACAGACACAGCCCCATCCTCCCTGCCCAGCCCAGGCTCTCATCACTGATTGATGAGAGTTAGCAGGGAACACAATTAACCAGAGCTGGGCTCTTGTCAGCTGGGCATTTCCTGAATGATGGTGGTGTTCCTGAAGGAACAGCAACAAAACTCCTACTGCATTAGACATCCCCTGTGTTCAGCAGCCCATTAAAGCTTATCTGGAAACCCCATGATAATTTATTTCATAAATCATCATTCATTAGTGACTAGACTTTTACCTCAGCAAGCCCTGAATGGGGATGAATTCCTGCTGCAGAAGAGGGTTTTGTACTCTCATGAATAATTCTTCCTGAGATGTGAGGGGGAGGTCAAAACAAATTCTGTGTGTGACATGAGAACAACCTGCAACAGAAACAGGCAGGTGACAGATAAATAATTACAGGTGAGAAAATTCTCCCCCTTCCAAAACCTGAAGTTAGGATAGCAGTAACAGTTATCTTCCCATTTCCTACTAAGAAATTACCTGATTTTTTTGGTTCAGTATTTTCTGTACTTATTAAAGTACATCCTTAACATTTTTTTTAAATTTAATTTTATTTTTTAAATACCTTGATACAAATATAAGGGAACTTAAGGCAATTTTTAGGGCGTATTTAAAGCTCAAATACTGCTGCCCTTACTCAAACTAATCTGTAAAGGCTGAAGGCAATCTTGCAAGTATTTCAGAACTCATGCCACAGAAGACTAAATAATTAATTTTAAATACAATTTCTTTAAAAAAATTACAACCATTACAGATATGGACCCACAAGCTGGATAAATAAAGGTGTGTGTCACACATAAATTTGTGTGACAGTACACATTCATTAAAACATACACAGATAGTGTTTGCTGGCATTATACACCTGCAGGAATGCAGCAGTAAATCTGCCCTGCCCATACCACCCGCTGTATTTCTTGTTTCTGCACTCTTTTGGGTTTGGGACCACAATTTTATTTCTGATTTATTTCTTCTCTCACTGAGTTCTTCTTCCTCTACCCTCTGCATTACAGGAAAATCAGCAAAGGGGGTGGTGCAGAAACCCCAAGCAGTGAGACACACTCAGATCTTGCAGAAAAAATTCACATCTTTATGAACAAACTGATGGAAAAAAATACCACATGGGGAGAATCCCATCAACAAACCTTGGCCATTTCTCAGCCTGGAGGAGAGGCAGCATCATGAGAAGCACCAAAGAGCAGATGTTCTGAGCCACAAAAATGAACTGTACATGAATGTGACACTGGAAGGTGACCAAGGCCGCAGAGTAAAACTGATTTCTAACAAGCAGAAAAATATCGATTTTTCATAGGCTCTAGTCTATGGACTGCTGCTTGCTGTATCATTTAGGGCTTCACTTGGATAGCTAAAGAATAAAAATAACAAGGAATATTATGAAAATCCTAGAGAAAAGGGATGGGAGACAAAGAGGAGCAGAGCTGGGGCTCAAGTTAAACCAGCTGTGCCTACACAGCTTGGGGTTCCTGGCCTGTCAGACCTGGGGATTCTCCTAATCTGAGAAAACCCCACAACAAAATACCATTTTCATCCTCCAAGCAGGAGGTTAGACAGTCTATAAGCATCCCCTGATGATGAAGAGGTCTGCCAGGTAAATCACAGATAATCAATTTAATCAGCACAGAAGTGGTTTGATCTGGGTTTTTAACATTTTTCTTTTGCAAATGTTTTATTTATGTTATGAAATTTAGAGTAAAAGTGTCCAAGCATTCTGAATCATATCTTAATTGATTAAATGGATAAATGTGAGATCGAGTGCAGCACAATTCTGTACTGCAAAATAAACCCAACACTTGCTGCTTATTAAAAAGAATAAAGCACCATAAACCACAATTCGAGCTGAAATGCATAAAACAAAAATGACATTTAAATCCAGCTTGGTCATAAGAATGAAACTGTGATTTTCTTTTAAAATGACTAATCAGACTATTAACATCAAGACACATTCACCTAATTAATTGCCTGCTTTAGTTACCACAAATTAATTTTGAATAGCATGTATGTGAAAACCTGCTACGTGTAACATGCAAAATGAGCAGAGGATTGAAGGGGTGAAAGCACAGAGCTCAACAATAACATTTAAAAAGTTTAGCATTGTGTAACAAGGCAAAATGGGAAAGGGTTTGCCTTGTTGCCCATTAAAATCCCGTGAATTGGACAAACTGTTTTTCAATGAGTAGCCAGAAAAAAGTCCTCTTCTCTTTCTACAAGTAGAATTTGCACAGATTCTCCTTTAGAGAGACTTAAAGGCTGGATGTCCTCACCCAGAGGAAAGCCAGGAGAGAAGGGACACTCCCCTTGCCTTGGAGCCCATCACTTTGGGTAAATCTTTGATTTAATCCATGCAAGGCAGTGCACAATAAATAATGGCAGCTTGTTTGCTCCTGGCAGGTGATTCCCATTCTGTGTTTAAGCAGAATAACTCCAGTACTAGCTGAGGAAATTTAACAGTGCACAAACTGCTCTGTGGTAAATTCTGGATGGAGGGAAGCCCTCTGCCACCGCCTGTGCCCTGAACACGCCCGTGGCCGTGCCAGCAGCAATCTGTGACTGTCTGGAGCGCTGCAGCTGCCTCAGCTGCCCCATAATCAGAGAGGAGACAATTTCAGAGGCTCCTAATTTCACCAGACAATTGAGAGAGGCCTCTGCTCCAGCCCAGCCTTGCTGGACTAATCACAGCCTGGGCAATCTTGCAACACAAGCTCAAGCACGTGTTCCATTCTGCTCTGGGGTGTAGAACCCAACCCATAATCAGCTGGACGTGGCTGAGTGCTCCCTAAAAACTGATCTTCACCATGGTCCCTGCTAAAAATATCTGGGAACAGCCATACAAAATGGGGGTACCAACCTCCCCAGGGTACCTGGGTGGTGTCATGAGGACTGGGGCATCACAGTGACACGTTTATATGAGGTTGGGAGCTGAAATCATAAAGCAGCTGTTGCTAATGGGCTGTAATTACTCCTAAAACTGTCACATCAGTTTTAAAATTTTATCTGTCTCATTAAATGCAACACTCAGAGACCATGAATGAAGGAAAATTGGAAGAAATCTCCTTTCCAATGAGGTCCTGGAGATCAATGGGGTTAAAATATGCAGGTGCAGGAGAGAACAGCAGGTCCTCAGAAAGTCAAGATTTCAAAGTTTTGATGTGTTAGAGTTATTTTGTCATATGCTCAAATTACTCTAAGGGTAATTGTGCTTTAAGAACTGGATTCCTCTGAGCCATTTTAGAGTCTGGAGTTTAATCCTGGTTCTTTTACAGATCTGAAAGAGAACAAGAGGTAATCTCAGGCATCAGGCACTCAGAAATGCTGCAAGACTTTGCAATAATCACCTCTCTCATCCTTTACAAAAGTGCTATTCCCATTATTTCCAGTGTGAAATAAAATAAAACTCCTGGATAAAGGACATAGACCAAGTTACATTGTTCCTGCTTACAGGGATTCATAGTACAGCTTTTTTAAATAATAAAATGGGTTATGGATCTCTCCAAACCTTATCTGTGTGGGATTTCCACAGTCAGTCACTGGCCTTTGCTTGGCTGTAGCTCCTGCTCAGTTGTTCCCTTTCACACCTTTAGATCTGAACACAAAGCAATTTGCAGTGGCCTGGGGTGAAAAACCCTTAATTTTTCCCTTCCCCTTCACAGAGTAACAGTTCCAGCTTGTGAGTGGAAGTCAAACCAGAGCACAGAGGAAAAATGTGAGGTGTCAGAGGACAGGAAATCAGAGCTGAGATAAGAACGCTTAAAGAAGGTTTTCTCTTAGAACGAGGTCTTTGTGCTCACGCAAAATGCGTTTATTTGATTTGGCTGGTTCTGGAAACACTGGCACACTCCAAAGGTGAGCTGCTCTCTCTGCCACCTGCCAGGACCAGCAGAGCTGTACTCATTTCCCTGGCCCAGCAAACAGGTAAATAAAGAATTTTGACAGCTGGCAGGAGCTCTTCCAGGAGAACACTGGGATAAGAGAGGTGTCTCCTCCAAAAGCACCAAAACCAGGCACTGGGTGTGTAAACACGGGGGCTTCTCCCACAGCAGGAACCCCAAATGATCATTAACTGTGAGAGAACATTGCTTTTACCACCTAGGAAAGCTTGCAGGGAGATTTGTTTTTTATTTCAATGCCTAAATTTTTTTATTTCTGGAATAAAACTCTTTGTCCAATGTGCACAGCAATTTTAACTTTCTGCCGAGGGCTCAGGGTGCTTTCCATAAGATGCTTCTTCCCATACCCAAATCCATGGATAAATATTAATACTAAATATAAGGCTGACAGGAAAAGTCAGTGGCTTACACTTTGCAGGAAATCTTGATTCCTCACAGAATCTGGCAAAGTGAATCACTTGAAAGTGATTAGCTAACTTTATGTGTCATTAATATGGATTTCTGAGCAAGTCTGTATATTTTTACAGAATATCCTGTGTTTTGGTTCCATATACAGGCAAGATATTCAAATTCAGGCAGGAAAGTCAATAATTCAGCTGAGCTGAGTCACTCTATTGGAGCAACAGTCCCACCTCAGTGGGGAAAAAAAGGGATCAGTGAGCCTCCTCCTGGAGCTGAGGGCATCACCAGCAAGGAACAGGACTAAAAACAGCCTCCAAAAATCTTGCATTGTGAGCACCAAGGTCATTGATGAACATCTTTATAAACATTCATAACGTGTGCATAAAACAGAGCTGATGAAGAGATGCAGAGCAGGAAAGGTTAAGTTATAAAAATAGAGTAGTTTGCTGCTCCCTGTCAGAGTTTCAGTGAATTAACCCTTAAATCTGATGTCTCTGCCTCCAGGAATCCTTTACTGGATGTTGTCTCAGCCCTCAGTTCATTAATGAGGCAGCAGAGCCTTGTGTTTTCTCCAGTAATGAGTCTGAAGGCTCACAAATAGCTCTGATTATAGCCCCTGGGGGTAAAACAGAAAAAAAAAAAAGAGAAAATTGGATGATGAATTTGGTCATTTGAGTCACCTGGCTTGAGTGGTAGTACCCTGCTGAAAGCTTCCCAGATTTGATGGATGATTATTGCTATATTATTATAGTGTACAGAATTCCTTCACTAGGTTAGGGAACCAATATCTGCGTTTTTAACAGCTGTTTTTCCATGGCTCCTTCACATTTTGTGAGAGCTCTGGAGCTCTGACAATGGATTGTTATTTATGTTTTAGGTTATTGCATCATTTTGAGCACTGGGATGAGCTCAGGTGACAGCTGTGACGCAGCTGGGGTGTTTTAAACACACAAAACCTGTAATACCTCCCAGCCAGAGGGATGCCAAATTCACCAAGGGGCCATGTGAGCAGTGCTGAGAGCTGTGGGATGTGACACAATTCAGGCCTGGTAGGAGCAAAGAGCAGGGAGGGACAGATCTTTGTGCTCCTGCTTTGCTCTGGGGGGCCACCAGAAGCTGCATTTTGCTGAATGCCCCCATCATTCCCACATCAAACACTGATAAAAACCAGGTTTAAACCAGCTCTCAGGGTGAGGAGGATTCAGCTGTGCAGGGGTTTTGGGAAGGAAGTTACCAGACTTCTGTGTGTGAAAATTCCCTGGTTCTGTTCTGATTGCTGCGTGCTCTGCTGACAGACAGACAGACAGACAGACAGACAACCTGCAACACTGCTGGGGCAGCACCACCCTGGCTGCTGCAGTTGCCATTTCTAATAAAATTCTAATTGAACTTGAATTGCAGCTTTGCAAGGATTTTTGGGGTATTTTTTTGGGGGAAAAGGGGCATGACAATGGGACTGAAAAGCAATATTAATCTTATTGCAAAGGAAATGCAGTGGAGCAGAGTGAGCATTGCTCACTGTCACTGCTCCCCTGTGCATCATTTGATTTTATATCCACCCACTTAAAATGTGGATATTGCTGCTTACTACTTCTTGCAGCACAACCCAGTACCCTTGGAGGGGGGGAAAAAAAGCAAAAAGCAAGTAAAGACTTAAAAAATAGCACTATCTTACTGGGAAAAGTCAGGTTTTGTCATTTGACAAATCTTTATGGAGTCAAATAGCACATTTTCATCGATGTTTTTGAATTCCATGAGAATGATTTTTTGTTGAAAGAGAGAAGCCAAGGTTTCTGGGGTGATAGGATGAATCCAACACTTTGAGAGGCACCTGCACTGCAGCAGCAGCCTAAAAAGTCCTGATGTCCTGTGGGTACAGAGAGGTGTGTGACATGAACAGATTAAAGCTTGCAGCTTGGGCATTCAACCACTAATTGCCACATAAAATACAAAAACTTTTCCTAAAACACCACAGAGGAAAGCACCATGGTTTATGCCAGATGAGTGATTTTCACATTTGGGACAAATTAGAGTTGGGGGGCATCCATTTTATGCAGTAAAGGTGGTGAGAGCAGCCGGGACAGACTCAGATTTGTGTTGTTTAAGGCAGGTTTTTAGGCAGGTTTTAAGGCAGCTTTACCTGGGAGACAGAGCACAGGAGCACCTTCCCTGTGTCCCAGAGTCCAGGTGCTGCTGCATCCCAAGGAAATCCTGACAGGGAGATCCCTGCAGCCCTGCAAGACAGGCACACAACTAAAAAAAAGCCAATTACTGGGCTGGAGTGTTCAGAAAATCCAAATCAACTGGTTCTAAAGAGAAAAACATTCCCTGATTTCCATAGATGTTGTTCAGGCCAACCACAATACATTCCCTGTTAATGATTTTGGGGATCCTGAGGACAAGATCCATATCATGAGGGTAGGATAAATCTGGACACAGCTCTCCCAGGTTAATACAGTTAATTGTGCTGAGCTCTCCACAGCTATTAAATGCTGCCTTCAATGTAACAGCATTAATGCCTGGATTTTCAGGCATCTGTTTTGTAGAAACCTCAATATTGCAGCTCTGTTTTCCTGAGCAGCTAATGTGTCATAGCCAAAATAGATGACATTTCCAGAAGATCCACAGAAACATTAGCAGACCATCATTTGTAATGTGATATTAATTGTGTTACCTTGTAAACCATTTAAAGCCCAGGTCAGAAATTGAAATTGTTACCAAGCAGATGGCTCAGCCCTTGTGCTGCTGCCTGGTTCACAGCACTGTTATGGAAAAGGCTTTTTTTGGAGGTTTTGTTTTCCCAAACATGGAAGCAGGAGGATCATACTGAAATTTTGGTTCACATGCTCATATTTCAGGAACAGCAAAAACAAACATCAGTCCTTTCATTGCAATTCACAGATGAGGGAAGGAATTAATTAGCAGTCAATTTAATGCCTAGCTCCAATTGTGGGTTATTCCTCATGGCTTTGTTTTCCAGGCTGCCTTCCCCAGGTGCCACTCACTTACAACCATCCTTATTTGTCTGATCACAGCTTCTGTTTTCCTGGCACAGGGGGAAGGAGAATGGCACAGAAAGCCAAAACAATGTCCAAAAAAAAAGATTCATGGCTGAGGTGTGATAATAAACTGGGAGTGCAGCTAAAAGTTTTAATCAAACTGAGATCCAAAGTCTCCATTTCAACAAAACAAGCAAACAAAAAAAATTAAACTAACACATTCACAAGTACATTAAGGTAATTAAAAATAATTCTTGTACCTGATTTTACAATTCTATGACCTCTCCAAGGGGCTCTCAGTAATTGGTTTCCCCAGGACACCTGTTCACACAAGGGGCTGAGGGAAAAACAAATCCACAAACACATAAATAAAAAGCTTTTTGTGCTGAAGCTTGCTGGTTGTTAAGGGAAAATTGATTTACTTAAAACTACCTCTACTTTCAGTGAATTTACAATAAAAACTGCTTCCAAAATGCACATTGAAAGATAAAAATAATCCTCCAAATGGGAGAATTAATGACAGTTTGGATAAAAACCAGCAGAGTCTGTACTTTAATTCTCTTTTCTACAGTTCTAGCTGATGATTATTATTATTATTCCAGTTTATTTTCTGCAGACATACAAGAGTATGAACAAAGGAATGGAGAAGATTTAAATTATAAAGTATAAAATCATCAAATTTTTTAAATTATAAAATGGATTACCTATATTTTTTTTTTACATTACAGCAGCTAAACTAAGTGAAATAGCAGAAAAACTTTGGTCATTGAAGACAGAACAACTCTGAAAAACCCTGCCTCAGTTTCACTCTACTTTCAAGTTATTTCATGCCCAAAACAGAAGAAAAATTGACAGGATTTAATGGAAAGTTCCATTTAAATCATCATTTTACATTGCTTCAAGTTAATTTATTAAATTAAATGGTTGTGGGGAGGCAATACATATTAAAAAACCCCTGCAGATTTATAACACATACTTTTCTGCCTTTCATTCACAGCCCAGACCATTTAAAATAAAAAGCAGAACGCTCTGTTAAAAGTTTTACCTCATTTTTTTCTGACCATTGAATTGTCAGAGGTTTGTTAAACAAGTTAATTTCTTGGATTTAAAATGAATCTTCACAGGTTGCTCCCAACATAGAGCATAATTTGGGGAAGAAACACATCAAAACATGCTCAAATTTTCTTAATAATAATTCATTTTAATAGTAATCATTTAATTATTTAAAATAAAATAAATAATAATATTTATTTTATTAAAATAAATAATAACTATATCCTTATTAATATTAATAATTTTCTACTTATAAATAAGAAAGTGGGAGTGGTGGCAATGGTTCCAAAAGAGAATTTAAGAGCTAAAGAAATAAAACATCCTCAGTAGAAACATGCAGAAACAGAGAGAAAATTTCTGGGCCAGTGACAGGACATTTCTGGGGTTTTGTGTACAGGTAAAAAGCAAAGAAAAAGCCTCAGTGTTGCAGCAGAACCTCCCTGGAATGAAGCTGCAAAATGCAGCCTGTCCTGAGGATCTATTTCATCTGACTGGGTATTGGGAAAACACCTGAAAACAGAATATTTCTGAAGTGCTGGAGGAATTTGTGGGCAAATTGAGTTAATTGAGTTGTGTGAACACAGCACAGATCTGCTGCTTTTGGCTCCCCTGTGCTGGCTGTGCTCTCCTGTTTTGTGCCAGCATTTAGAAAACAAAATATCACTGGAAAAGTGATTAGTTCTGAGACCCCTTTAATCATATCTGCAGATACCAGTGTGACACACTCATCAAACAGACTGGGTATAACATTGTTAAAAACAAGGATAAATCCCTTTCAAAAGATGTATTTTGTAAGAAAATCCCTTTCCATACACTCACTTAAAATAGAAACAAAGGAAGTTCAACTGAAGTTTAAATAATCACTTTTAAATCATTAATTTAAAGAAATTAAGAAATGAAGGAATTAATAAATGAAGAAATTAAGGAATTAAGACATGAAGAAATGAAGAAATGAAGGAATTAAGAAATTAAGAAATAAAGAAATTAAGGAATTAAGAAATGAAAAAATTAAGGAATTAAGACATGAAGAAATTAAGGAATTAAGAAATTAAGGAATTAAGAAATTAAGGAATTAAGAGGGGGAGAACGGGCACTTTGTGGTTTCCATAGGAAAGTCACTGCTACACTTGGTCCAAACACCCCAATGTCTGCTCTTAACCTACCACTCCTGAAAACTTTTTCTACTTCTGGCAATAAATTCCATTGGCAAATCTGGGTCTGAAGGCAGGCTGGAAAGTTCTACAAGGTTCCAACACTCTGATCTTCATGCTCTGGTAGATGCAGACACCTTCCTTCAGACAAGATTTGGGTTTGCAAACACAGCCCCTGCCAGCAGAACAAAAAAACATCATCTATTATTAGAAATAACGCTAATAAGAGAGTCAGGGGCAGTTCATGGCCATCTTAATCTGATTTAAACCAAAGAGATTTGGTCAGAAGGAAAATCCTGGTGTTTCACACACAAAGTCTGAAGGACTTGGTGGGGTATTTTAAGATGCCAACAACAATTCCTTTGCCCTAAATAATAATAAGCTGCTAGGTGATGCAAATGGAGCCTGTGGCTGACTGCAGGATGAGTCACTGGCTGAGATTAAGGAGCAGAGGAGATGAGAGCTGTGACACACTCAGAGTGTGCCTGCTCCAGTGGCTGAAAAGCCAGAGGAGCCACGCAGCAGAAATGCAATAAAATCTACATTCCCCACCTTTGTCTTTCGTTTTCAGGCAGGTTTGTGGGATTTCCTGTTGGGAATCCTTTAGGAAGCAGTGGTTTGGCACAGGTTTGTGTGAGTGATGCACAGCTAGAGGACCGTGAGATGGTGAGAGGCTCCAAGTGCATTGCACAGCAGTAAAAAGAAAATTTCCCATTGAAAATGCAGCAATCAGACTGTTTTAAACCCCATCAGTTTGATTAAAAGCTGTGGATATTTGATAAAAAGCTGCTTTTTGCAATAGCTATTGCAGACATCTCAGGCAAACACAGTCTCAAGGTGTGACTGATGAGAAGGGAAAATCTCTCCACACCAGCAGGTCAGGAGCTGCAACCTTCAAGTAAAACCTTCTTTAAAGATTTTTGTTCAGTCAATCATTCCTCTCCCCAACAGGTTTAAAAGAACAAGATGCTGTTTTTATTTCTGTCAGATGTGTCTCATGACAAACAGAAAGTCCCCAAAAATGAGCCATTGTGACTTCAGTTCGATCTTGTAAAGTAGAATTTGCTTTTGGGATGAAATTTTTTCATGGGGAAAAGGTCACAGAAGTGGTTTTCAAATAAAAGGAGATTTTAATACCATTAAATACGTTGCAGTTAATTTTCATATTATCATGTGATCTTTCAGAAAGCATTGTTTTAATTAAGTTCCTGTGTTCTTCCACACCGGGTTGATTTTAGCATTTCACAGCTTTTTATTTCCATTTTTCTTTTCATAAGAAATAAGTAAATAAGTGTTGCAACATTAGAAACCACCTTTGCAGTAACTATCCTGTTAACTTCTACCCATCTCTATTTTCAATATCTTATGGCTGTAGAAATGATCCTCCCCAATCAAAAGAATAGTGCTGGTAATTTTAATTGCATTTGTAATGAGAGCACTCCAGGCTCAAGGCTTAAATGCCTGTTTAAATACATTAAAAACTTAAATACCTGTTTTATCCTACAGGTATTTTGCTTCATTCACTTACCTGAGGTTGATTTAAACCAAATTATTTTTAAGCTTTAGGAATATAAATTGAAAGTTTTGCAATCACAACTGAGTAGAGCAGATCTCTGCAGTAACATCTTTTCACTGCTGTCAAAACAAGGGAGAGGAGGTCACACATCTTTAAAAATTTCAGCATTATTTTTCAACTCATTTTAGACTCAAGAAACCATCCAGGCTGACACTGAGTTCTTACATTCTCACAGCTTTTTTGTTTTCTATTTGAGCTTTGATTCAAAGTGAGCTTCAATGCTGATGTTTATTTGAGAGCATCCTTCAGCTCAGGAGAGTCAGAAATGGGAACAATAAATAAATAAAGCATCACCCATCAAAGATCTCTGGCCCCTAATATAACACATCTAACTTCTGCCTCCTTTTTGATAAACCTGGTTTATTTATCATCATTCTGTCCATTAAAACATAAAACATTGTGACCTCTGCAGTCACTCTGCCCTCCATCCATCAGTTTACTCCCAAAGGGATTAATTTTCTCTTTTCACCGCTTCTCAGGACTCCCCTGGCAGAAATTCTTGTCCAAATTGTGTTATTATTTCACCCTCTTTTTGTGGCTCCCCTGTTAGAACTCTAATGTGGCTGCTTCATTAAATAAACTCATTTTAACGTAGGTCTAGAGCAAGTTTACAGTAATTATCCAGGGCCTCAATGATTAAAGAAGGCTTTGCTCCACTGAAAATTTGTGGAATTAAGTCTAGACTTAAAACAGCTTGAAAGTTTTGTCAATCACTGCCAGGGGAGAAAATCCCAGGGGAGTTATTGACACTCAGACTGTCAAAACTATGAACAGGCAAAATTAAGACATGGGAAGGGAGGGACGCAGTGTTTAAAGAGAAAAAAAAGATATTTGAACACGTTTAAATTTTGATCATTGCTTGAAACAAATTATTGATTTAATGATAGTTTCCCTAAAGGTAATTATTTTGATCCAATTAGGCTTTGATAGAGAATGACTTAATATTTATCAGGGTTGTGATTTACTGTCTTCACCAAAGGGGTTAAATAAAGAAACTCTGTTTTGTAGTGGCATCCAAGCATGGACAGAGACTTTACTCACATCTCACACCTTTTATCTCCTAAGTACTTATTTAAATAAAATGGCTCATCCCAGCACTAATCTCTCCTTGAAGCAGATCCACGGACTCAGGTGGCTGAAAGGGACTCAGGTAAGATTTCAAATTCATTTTATTTTCTCCATCAAACTGATCACAGAGGAGAACACACTGGTTCCCATTAGCCCAAAAGTAAATTTGCTTTTGGAGGTAATTTTTTACCAGTGGAAGAGGTTTAGTGGTTCTTAAGGGCAGTCATTAAATATTTATTAAATTAAAAACCACCTCAGCCTTCATTTCAATTTGTAGGTATCGACTGATACAGATTGATATTGTCTCTTGCTGGTGTCACAATGAACCCGTGGAGATTCATGTCCTTGCATAAAAATAAACACTGAGAAAGGAATCAAAGTGAAAGCAGAGTGTTTGCAGGGCTGAAATCCAGCAAAGCACTTAAAGACACATCCATATTCTCATTTACCTTGGGGAAACTCCCCCTGTGCCTGGAGCCCTCTGCTGGGGCCAGGCCAGCCAGGAGAGGATTCCTGTGCAGGGAAATCTGAGCAGTTCTCAGCTCCCTGGAAATACTGCATTTCCATTAAATCCTGCTCAGTAGCTACCTTTTCACTCCCTATCCATCCCGTGGTGGTTTTCCTCTCGGGAAGTGTCTGATGAAAGTTTCTTTGGAAGAAGTGAATGAAAGAGGGAATACTCTAAAAATGCACCATGTGCTGGGTGAAGGGGCTGGGAGCCCCAGAGCTGCAAACAGCAGCACCTGGCAGAGCCCGAGGGGAAGCTGCACGTGGGAGAATGAATAAAAAATACAAAATCATTGCCAAATCACCACAATCCTCTCCCTTCCTCCTTCAGAGACAGCGAGAGGAGAGCAGGGGGACTGGGGAGGAATTAGAAATCTCTTTCTCTTTTATCTACAAAGGCTCTGGGTACTCCCATCCCACACAGCCCAGAGGAGCCATTCTCCACAAAAATTCTGCTCTCCAACACAACCACAAAAGCTTCCTTGTATCTCCATCCCATGCTGTGCTTGGAAGTAATTCCATTTGCTCTTAGAAAATATTCACTGTGTGAATGAGTTCTCTGCAAGTGAAAGCTCTCAGAAATGCTCATTCCTGAGAGGGAAAGGGAAAATTCTTGAGAGCTGTGATGAAGGTTCTCATCTGTCCTTCCCTCACATCTCTAAACAACAAATTCATGGAATGGAAAAGAATTACAGAGCTTTTGCTGTAAGGAAACAACAAATGAAAATGCCTTTTACTTAAACTTGAATACTATGGATTTATCTTAAGCTACTAAAAGAATGTTTTCTCTGTTAGTCTCGGTAATGCAATCAATTCCTTAATGAAAAGCAAAGCAGCAGATCTTGGGTAGCTCCTCAGCACAGGAAACTGAGCTGGACTGGGGGAATCAGGGCAGTGCAGCCAGAGGACACTGAAGGGATGGCAAGAAAAGTTTAGGAAAACCAGTAAAGATCCAGGGGCAACATTAATGCTAAATTCATACTTGTTAATTGCATAACAAATCAGTCAGAACTTAAAGCACTAATTAAGGAATTCAGGATCCCCGGGAGGAGAAACTGGTACCCATTTCCCTGGGGCACCAAAGCGTGAGCATGGCCTGGATTTTTATTTTGCTGTGTTCCTGGTACTTTGGGAAACTCTAATAACCTCTAATGGCTTTGCATGGACTTGTTCAAAACTGATAAAGATGTCCATTTTAAAACAGAGTGTACTGAAAATTCAGCAGAGTAGTGATGTTGTAATGCAGTTAAATGTAACTCTCTGCTTCCATCCCAGTAAATCCAATCCCATTTCTTGTTATTTCTCCCGAGATCTTGAGTTGCCATTGCACAGAGAGGCTCTGCAGTTCTTATCAGACAGAAGGGAACAGTGGAAGTGCTTTGGCTGGGAACAGACCCACACATGCCATGTGACATAAAAAGCACAAATTGGAAGGAAAGGAGTTATAAATCCCCAAACTATGGGATCCAGTGGGACAGTTAATCCATCCCTCTGTCCTCTATCCTCAGCTCACCTTCCATTGTCCACCATGCTACTGCCACCCTCTGCTCTCAGCCCTGCTCCCATGTCCCACACAGGAGGATTTTGCTGCTCTGAACTCACCCTCGTTCCCTTTCATGCCAGTGCAACCCAGCAAAGGGCAGAGCTGGGTCAGGATCTCATCCTCTGAATTATTTCTCCTGCAAACCCTCTTGCTTTGCTCCAGCTTTGATGAGATTTTAGTCCTGCCCAAGCTTGCATGGATAAAAAACCCCAAAATACTCCCCCTCTCACTTGTGTTATTGCAATGGACCTTCTCCTGTTTCTCGTACTTTGGATTTTCCACATCTGGCATTGATTCCTCTGTGGATAATTCTGGTTCTGTGCTGGTTTGTACCTCTGCCTCCAGTTGCTCTATGCAGTGTTTTATTTCAGATATTTTTTCTCTGTCTGCTTGCCAGATTACTCTTTGCTGAGCACATCCTCTCATTTTGTTTAAGGGCTTTTTGGTCATCCTCTCCTGAATTCGTGGTTCTGTGAATTTCTCCAGTGCTGATTTTCCAGTGTGCACTTATTTGACAACCTTCCCTCCATACCAAAACAGAGTTTCCTTACCCAAAGCCCCCAATATCAGTGCAAAGGGTATTTATATCCCCAAATTTCTGCCTGTGGCAGCTCCCACATGGCAGAGTGTGTCCTGAAGGGAGGGAAACCAGGCACTGCCAAACTTTTGCATCCATATTCCTCCTGCCCAGAGGAAACAAGGACCATCTCAAAATTCCTCACAGCCTTGTTGACTCCCCATTCCTGCTGTTGCTTTCTGTGGCCACACCAGTCCTCTTTCTTATTATAGCTTTTATTATAGCAAAACTGAAATTACTTAAAAATTGAGAAGTCTGCATTGAAGTAAGTCTGGAAATTTTTATCCTCCACAGCTGATGAAACCCATTTTACCATTTGTAGTCCCTAAAGAGTCTGTGGTTCAAAATTTGCTTGCAAAATTATATTTTTTTTTCTTCTTCTTCTTTTTTTATGGTGTCTTTAAACTGAATCCTTTCCTCATATACTGCATGCATTGCTATGTAAGGGAGTGTCACAATGCTCACATCTCCCAAGGCGGTGTTTCCAACCCAGGCTTGCCCTGTCCCATGCTCTGTGTGTGGATAATCACACTGAGTTTTATGAGGGCTCTTGGATTAATAAAAACCCCTGGCTGGAGATGAGCACCAAGCCAAGCAGCAGCTGGAACCTCAGCTGAGGTCCCACCAAACCCTGGCTCCAAACTCCACATGGAGTTTTTAAAGGCTGGCACCAGTATGGTATCCACAAATCAGAATTAATGGAATAAAATCCTACTCCATCAAAGCACCTTCAGCCTGTGGTCTGATTTACACAGACAGACAAACACACCAAGGCAGCATCCTGGGGAACACAGCAGCACTCAATGGAAGTTGTGTGAGTTAAAGAGCTGGACCACAGCTTCTCTTCATTCACACAAGAAAAATAAAGGATTTAAAAACATTTGAGCATGACTAAAACCACATAATGAGAAGGAGAGGGCTGAAAGCTGCTGGCTCACATCGAAACCATCAGTGTTTAATTCCTGCAGTATTGGTGATGGCATCCTAACGATCAGACAGCAACTGGTGTTCAGGGCAAGGACGATTTTTGTTGCTTAGTTACCCTACTTTTTATTCTAAAAGGCAAACTCCCAGGCTTTGTTACATAAGCAGCAGTGTTCCATCCATCCTGAGAAAAACACGGCCAAAACCTGCCTGCCTGAGAGGAGGGGCTCACCCAGCAGATTTCCATAAGGAACAGAGAGTTTTTTCCATTTTTCTTTTGCGCACAGATTCGCTCCAGATGGTCTGAAAAGGCTCGAGATGTAAATGGTATGGCAAAATATGCAGCAAAAGGGGAGATTATGGAGCCTCAGAAAATTCTTTGGTCCCTCCAGCAAACGTAAGACGGATTAAAATGCAAAGCCTTCGGTGGATCCCATCCCAATCACTCCCTGCACATCAGGAACAACTTAGTCTCAGTTCCCTTGCTGCCTGTTAAGAAAAATGAGAGAACAAAACAGCAACAAAACCCCAGCAGTGAGACAATGTCATTAACAAACTTCCTTGCTTTGTCTTTTCTGCTAGACAAACCGCTCATTGCAAATTAAATGGCTGCTTAATTACCAGTTTCCAAGTTCTGTACACAAAACAAGACATAAATCTTGGGTTGCATCTTTAAATGCAGGGAATTCAATGCAGCTTTGAGGGAAGAGAGGAGAGAGGAGCAATGCACAGAGCTGGAAGTGTGGTATTCTCCCTGCCAGGGGTTGGGATGTCTCTAGATGAATAAAAAGTTGGATTTTCAGTGCTATTGCAGAATTTTTCTGTTGCAGAATATCCTGTTCCCTTCCCAGCTCACTTTCAACTTCAGCATCACCCCTGCAAACTTCCTGACCTTGAAGAGACAGAAAGTTAAACAAAACCGAGGAAGGTTGTTCTGCTGTGTCCAACAGATGAAGGATTGTCAGAAATGCTTAAAGGAAAATATTTTTTGGTCAAGTAAATCTTTGATACATGGAAAGGATGGAGTTTTGCTGTACCCTGAGACTGCTGGAGATCTCTTACAGTCCTAACTTTGGAGGCATCGTGTGTTCAAATCCCAATCTACATCCAGCCTCAACAGTGTATAAACCTCAGAGGGTATCAGATATCAGTGGACATCATTTGTCTCCAGAGTCTGAACAGTTAATTTCCTGCATAAGTTAATTTCCTGTACAAAACACATTTTTCTCAATTTAGCTACAAGTAAAACAAGCTAAAGAAACATCAAAATTAGTTAAAACACCCTGATTAATTTTTGGAATGGTAACAAGTGAAAGCTGCAAAACACAAACACCACAATTTTCTATTCCAGTCTAGTCTAGTCTATCCTTCTTTAAAGTTTTAATGGCTTTTTGAGATCATTAATGAAATCTTCCAAATATCTATCCAAATACCAAAAATACCATGGCAGTCTTTTATCACTGAGAGTCGAAGGCCAGCATGTTTAGTGTAGTAGTTAGCTCACATGAAAATTTTGTTACCATTTTTTTCAACTATGCTGATTAAAAGCCAGTTGATTGTTAATTAGGCAAAGCCCATCCTCTCTAGATTAGAAGAGGGGCGTTGTTTTGGAGTTTTTTTGTCTTGAAAAGTTCTGTGACATCACCTAAAGTCTAGATGGAGCAAGGCTCAGAGCATCAGAAATAATTTAGGAGTTGTTAAGGAAAGATTGTTAGTAAATCCTCATTTCAAAATTGTCTTGTTACCTACATGGGACAATTCTCAGACAAGTTATATCAGATGGGATTTAATACATAATGAAATAGTTTTAGCTATTATTCTACAGAAAATATCTCCTAAATCAGACACTGAATCATCCCAAGTGAAACCTGATTTTTCCCAGGAATCCCCTCTCTATGCCAGCAGTGGGTTTGCTAATCTGGGCACTTCATTTGCCAGATTTACTTTTTAGCACTTTACAACCTGCTCTGTGTCTATTGAGGGAAATTTAATTGCATCTTTTAGCTCATTGCATCGACTGTGGCATTATTAATGCAAATGGGATTTGTGTTGCTAACGTAGGAAGCCAACATCTCACTGCCTGCAGACACAGCAGAGCAAACCCAGAATCACTTCAGCTCTTCGCTTTTTAGCAGATGAGCCCTCTACCAGTGACTTCTAATTTTTAACCTCTTCTTGAAAGGTTAGCTGAAGCTCAAGGGTGCATTATTTGCTAACTAAAACCAAAAGCTGTGTGCTATGAATTGATGCTGCACAGTAGCAGTATTGTCAAAGGCTTCCACAGCAGGATCCCACCTTGGGCTCTGTTTTAGAAGTGACTTCTGTTTTGTTTCTAGGAAAGCAAACCAGACTTTCTGTCTGGCTGATACTGCAAGCCTCTCATGAATGGCTTCCCAGGATGAAAACCAAGCGCAGCATAATAAAGGCAGCAAGATAATTAAGATATCAGAGTATTTACTCTTGGCTCTTAATGTGTGTGTCAGATGGGAAGCAAACACTCTCAAAAGGAACAGCACACAAACTGTTCCAGCATTCTCCTGAAGGCCAAGAGTGGCACTTTTGTTTTCTCTGGGCCAGAGGCAGTTTGATTTTAGCAAATGTTGCACTGAGCTGAAAGGCCACTGCTGCTGCTCTGATTTCCCTGGGAGGGACATTCTGGGAGCACTGCTTGTTGCCATTCACCCTGAGCCTTGGTCAGTTCAGCCCTGCACTTTCAGAGTCAGTTTCCATTTATTATTCTGAGCATTCCTCACATCCATCAGTAAAAGATGACCTGGCAGAATATTTCTCTGAATGGAGTCAGAGAGACTGAGTCACAACAGGCTGCTGATGGATAACAGTCACCAGGAGCACAGAACATGTTGTCCAGGTGCCCTTTTGCTCAGGGAAAACACAAATATCTGGAGTTTAGCCAGTGAAATAAAGAAGGATAGCTATTAAAAATGTTGGCTCCTTGGTAGCTGGCAAGGTGAAACAAGAATAAGTGATGTGCAGAAGTTATTTATGCATTTGATTGCAATAATCAGGAATGAAACTGCTTCTCTTGGGTGCTACAACATTCAGTTTTTCACAGAGATTGTCATCCCTTCACCCTGGGGTTCTTGCCCAGGTCAAATTATGTTGCAACAGAAAGTCTCTAAAAAGAGGAAGGGTTTGCCACCATATCAGTGCTGGGAGAGGAAAAGAACTTTATCACTGTAGGAAACCCTAAAAAATGGTAAAGAGTAGACTTTGAGCAAGATAGAGAATTATCTCTAAATACTGCTGTCACTGCTACAAAACTAAACTATAAAATCCATTTTATGCATTACTGCAATCAAAGTTCATTCTGCCAAACCTTTGTGCCATCAAATACATCCCTCATTGTTCTGCTCTGTTTTCAATAAAATCCATATAAGGCCTCTCTGCTGTGTGAATTAAGCAGCCTGACTAACTTCTGGCACACACAGGTTATTTTCTGTCTCATGCCTTGTCCACACTCCCACAGCACACTTAGGGCTGGGGGAGGAAATGTGGAAGTGTTGCCCTTCATACCTGGAGTAGAAAATAACAAGGTTTGTAATAATCCTTACACTGGGATTCTTTCTGCACTCAAAGTGAGAGATTAAAATAGTAATAACAAATACAAGTGAATTGTAAGGAAATTTTTTCTAATAAGACTCATTAGCTATAGATTGAGCCTACTGGTTGTCCAAGCACCTAAAATAAAATACAGGCAAACTATTTCAGAGTGATTATCCTAAGAATTTCACTCTTTCTGTTTCTGGCAGTTCCCCATGCATGTCACTGACAATCCTAGAGACAAATACATATTTGACCAAGTACACTAAAGCTGTTCCTTTCATTCCCCCAGGTGATTTCAGTGTGTCTGTAAAACATAAATGTTTCCTCATCATTCAGTAAAACCCCAAATACCTAATAAGCAAAAGATAAATAGTTTGATAGAAATGTTTCACGTGATAAAAATCAGTGAAAATCTCGGTAATTCCAAGATTTAAAGCAGCCCAATGTGTATAATCTCAGAACATCTCTTGTGCAGCATAGGGCAAAGTTCCACTTATGGAAAAACCTGAGGCAGAAGCAAGAAATTACTTGCAGGAATACTTTGGGGTTTATTTCACTTTAATAAGACCTGTCAGAAATGAACCCACATAAAGCACAAGTCAGATGAGCAGATTTCACTGATCTCTCAGCAGATGCCTCTGAGCACAACTCCTCCAGAATGTTTCTGGATTCAAAGCCTGGCTGAGCAATCCTGGGCCCCAAAGGGATGCAAGATGGGAATGTTTCCCTGCCACTCCAAGCCAGGGGGCAATCACAGCCCTAATCTGCTGCTCAAAGACAGCAAGAGGAGTCTTGAGATGAGAACTGATGTGTCTGCTCCTAAAGACGGCTGAAGAGGCACTGTCTGCAATGCTGGCTCCAAACCTGCCCAGGGAAGGAGCAGGGAATGAGGGAATGAGGCTCTTTTCAAGGGGATTGTTTGTGCTGAATGGAGGCACTTCAGCTGCTCCTGGATTTCCAGACTGGCAACAGCCCAAAGATGCAAAATTAGCACCTGACTTGCAGCCTGATGATAACGGGGTCAGTACTTCCCTTTAGAAATGGAAAGCCAAAGTATAAGACACAACTGAATTGTCCAAGGTCATTATTCTGTGAACATGGAGCATCCCAGTCTTCCTTCCTCCTTCCTTTCCTCTCTAAGAAATTGCCAATAACTGCATTTCCATTTTTCACTGGTTGGGAAAATTCTGATAAAGCAACACAGGACCACAAATGCCTTAACTGTGGAGCTCTCCTAATGATTCACCATAATAATAATAATTATAAATAAAGATTATTAAAATCAAATGCTACAGAAGCTTCTTATAAAACTGTTTCTAAACTTTCCATACAAAAATGCAGAGTTTGTTGTTGGAAATGCTTCTGCTGTGGCTCTCCTCCCCACCTGCTCTGGCACAGTGGCACTGCAGACCAGCAGTGCTCAGAGAAGGATATACAGAAATAATAGGTATTTTCATTTCTTTTCATCATTTCAAAAGATGACTAAATGGATGGCAAGAAGTTTGAAAGTGAAAGAAAATTTGATTTTTACTTCAGTTCTACTGAATTTCTGCAGAGGTCAGTGTAAGGAATACTGAATAATCCTGAAGAGGGAGAACACTTTGCCTGGTTTGCCTGAGGATTCCAAACTCAGTTAAAACTGAAGTGCTTAACAAGTGTTTGACAATATTGCCATAACCTTGATAAACTTTCATGGATGAGACATACCCATATCTCTCATATCTTTCCTTCTCAATATTTACATACTACCCAATGGCTTGCCTGTGGCTATTTGCATCCAAGAGTCTTAAGTAATTAGCATTAATTAGATTCATCATAGCAGAAACGTTCAATGATCTCTTTATAAAAATTGAATTGTACAATTCCATTTCTCAGCCTTCTTATTTCTTCAGTGTCACTTTAAGTGAGATCAGCATCCAACACAAGCTTTCCTCTCCCTCTCCCTCTCCCTCTCCAAATTTTCCTATTAGAGAGAGAAAGTGTGTGTGGTTCCTTTGTTTTTAATAATTATTTAAACTGCACAACTGCCAGGACAAGCCACGACCTTTTTTATTAACAATGCAAACCCACATGTAGCTGGTTACTAAAACCCATGGTGTAAATAAAAATATTCAGGAAAAAACCTCAACAGCTGACACACTTTTAAACAAACCCAGTTTGGAACAGTTGCTGATTCTTTTTAAAGGACAAATTTATTCCTTCTTCTCAACTATTTCCTGGTACCACTGTCCCAGAGCAAGAGACAACAGCACTCAGGGACAGATCCAGTTCTCAATAAAGAAAGTATCATGGAACCAGCACTGCTGGGAATCTCCAAGGGAATCTTGTAATTTAATCTGGATCTTCGGTTATAAAGCAGAAATAGTCTTTAAATGTGCTGACTGAGCAGAGTTTTAATGATTTAATCCACGATTCTGATTTAACTGCAGAATAAATGTTTGGAGAGAGGAAGGCAAACTGTGTTCACTCAGTGCCCCTTTGAACAAGCTTGGTTAAACCTCACATTATTCAATTCTTAAACAAGACAAAAACATGGCAAGATCAGAGAGATAATATTAATCAGGTTAAAGATCCACAGCAAGAGGCAGCTCACAGGACAAGAGCTGTTCCACCTCTGGGATTTCCTGACGAGATCCATCCAGACCCAGAGCATTCCTCCACCAACCAACCTCCTGTGAGAAAAAAAGAATTAAAGCCCTGGGTTGAGGTGGGCACAGCCACATGGCCTCTCCTTGAGGGGAAAAGGTGGGAGAGGAACCACGGGACAGGAGTGGGAGGTGGACAGAGAGGTAAAAATGCACATTTATGTTGCTTCTGTTTCAGAGGAGCCACCTTAAGGAGCAGGGGTTTTGTTTGGAGCAAAATTGGCGTTCAAGCCAAATCGATGTACTTTTGTATTAGCTTTGATTTTCTTCAACGACAGGTTCTGAATCTTGCAGAGCCACATCTATATCTACATCTTTATTCATTTAGTTCAAAAAAAAAATATATTCAGAAAAGTCTACTTTATATTCCTCTTAGATTTTCCTAATGGAAATTATGTACTGGCCTTCAAAGAGATTGATAGAACACATCTGAAGACTTACACTATTAACACAAATTAGAGAATGTATAAATGATTTTCTGAAGAGAAATATGTATGAAGAGAAAAATCAATCCTGTTGTTTACCTTTTTCAATGGAAAAGATTCAACACCAGCTACATGTAAAAGAGTTTTAAAGAAAGCAATACAAGCAAAACAAAGTGCTGATTCTGTTTTACACTTGAAAGCAAAAGGATTCCCTCCCTCCCTACCCCCCAGTAAAATCAAAGGCTCAGAGAGAGCCCAGATCAGATCCTGTGTTCCAGTGATCTGTATCCTGCCGTAGGGCCTGCAGGAACAAAGCAAATAACAGAGAATTGCTGGGTCAGGGTGACTGCAGAGCCCAGGAACAGGCTGCTCTCAGAGGCAGCAGCTGATGATTATCAATAGGAGGATGCTCCATGCTCCATCCAGAGTGTCCCTGGGGGCAGGACATGCTGCTCCCACCTTGCTACTCACCTGCCCTATGCTCTCCTCTCCTCTGGGGGAAGGAAAATGGATAGATTGGAGCTGAACAGAGAACATTCTCCATCATGAACCTCTACAGGCACTTTGGAATTTTTTAAAGCCTTTTGTTTCTTAAAAGCAACCACCACACATGGAAGGTGGCAGAGACTATGCTTATGACTAACCTCCAATTTTTATTTCATGCTGCTTTCCCTCAAAGCAGGCACCAAAAGAAGCTTTTTATTCAAGCTGTCTGTTGGAAAGAGCAAACTGCACCTACCCAACAGGATCAGTGGGAGCTAACCAAGCTTGTAGTTAAACTTTTAGATTAGCCATTGCTAGATAAACCAGGAGAGTCCCATGCCCTCATGGGGAGCTGGAATCAGATTCTGTAATGACATTGCTGGTGTTCAAATGAGACAATTGAAATTTGGAGGGCAGCAATGCAAAGCCCTCTGGGGGAGGGCTGGCATGAAGGACACTGGGATGCTCACCTGAGCCTTGGGAAAAGCAGCCTACCCAGAGGTTTTGCTGCATCTTGTAATTAAAAGCACTCCCTGTTGCAATATAAGGCACCCACTCATGACTTTATGCTTCCTGCCTCTTTTCCAAAGGTCTCCCTTTGCTATGAAGACAGCCTCAGATAGCTGTTTTCATCTGGAAGCTTTGCTTGACACAGATGAATACTTCCCTCTTTTTTCTCTCTTTTTTTTAAATTTTTGTAACTTTAAGACTGGAACCCAGCTCTCCCAAAAAAAGCTGAGGAACCTCCCAGACGAAATCCTCCATCTCTAGGGCTCCAGTGACACTCACAGTTGTTGGAATATTTTGCCAGCAGTCACATCCTGATTCACATGATGTTGCTGCCTTCCCACACTGCGTGCCACTTGAAGAGACGGTGATCTGTGAGAACAAAGCCTGTTGAAAACAATATTTAGGGACCTTTCATTTGCAGAGACCACGCATTACAAACACCAGCTGCTTATAAATCAGGCTTCTGCTGCTACATCTGCTGCTTCAGGCCAGGCTGGGGATGGCCAGCTCCAGATCAGCCCTGGGAGAAGGATTTGGGGGTCTGTGAGTGAGAGCTGGAGCTGTTCCAACCCAGAAATCCCCATCTCTGCATGGGCAGCAGGGAAGGGATTTGGATTCTGCCCCACCTGCAGAGCTGCCCCAGCCCTGGGCCAGCACAGGAAGGACCTGGAGCTGCTGGAAGCACCAGAGGAGGCTCCAGGGGGAGCAGAGGGATGGAGCAGCTCTGCTGGGAGAGCTGAGATTCTTCACCTGGAAAAAAGAAGTTTTGGAGTAACCAAATCGTGACCTTGCAGTGCCTGAAGTGGCTGCAGGAAAGGTGGAGAGACACTTTTTAGGAGAGTATGTGGTGAAGGGACAAGGGGCAATGGCTTCAAACAGAGAGAAAGTGGATTCATATTGGGAATTAGGAAGAAATTCCTCCCTGTGAGGGAGGCCCTGGCAAAGGTGCCCAGGGAAGCTGTGGGTGCCCCTGGATCCATGGCAGTGCCCAGGGCCAGGCTTGGAGCACCCTGGGATAGTGGAGGTGTCCCTGTCATGGCAGGGGTGGCACTGGATCAGCTTTTGGGACTCTCCAAACCTCTAATTCCATGATGCAGCAAAAAAAACATCAGGCTAAATTCAGCTTTTGGGACTCTCCAAACCTCTAATTCCATGATGCAGCAAAAAACCATCAGGCTAAATTAGAAGCTATAGATACTAATCTGCCTTTTAGTTAAAAAAAACAAACATACTTGGAATCAGAAGTGGATAAATGCTGTGCTTGTGCATCACCACCACACTCAGAGGACAGAGGGTTATTTTTGGGCTGGAATTTGTGCAGTCCTGATTTCCAGCTGCTGGAGGTATCTGCTGCACAGAACAGCAGCATCCCTTCCTGTGTGAGTTACCAGGGTGTGAGTTCTTTCTTGCCTTTCACATCTACAATTCATTAAAGTGGCTCACGATTCCCTTGTTGGAGCAGGTGTTTCTACAGCACAGTATCTAATGAATCCAGAGAAAACAAAATTGGGGATTAAGCAGGAAATGCATAATTACACCCTGGCAGGATTTTTTCACATTGGTCAGCAGTGCTTTTACAATTGTAATTGATCATAAACGGAAGTCAGTGCTTTGCAAAAACTGCCCTCCCTGCAGGGCTGGGACTGAGGAAAATTCTGTGTTTGCCATGGGAAATGTGGCCCTAATGTGGCTCAGGTTTTAGGAGGAAAATAGAGAGGTTAAAAATAGAAATAATGTCCTCCCTTTTGTGGCCCCTGTTTTCCTCATTAAGTGGGAATTTGTGTCACCATGAAGTCAGGGGTTTGGGTCTTGTCTCCAGACAGCCCCTAAGTACAAGTATTTTAATTTTTACATTTCCAGCAGCAGACAATCCGTGTCACAAGTGTCACTCTAACAAATGGCAAGGACATACCTTGGGGATGCATGGCTCAGAAATTTAATTCTCTTGAAGAAAGTTCAGGAAATCTCCCACAGTCAGTGGCCCTTTCATTGCTCCTGTGTGAAAATCCCCTCCACACACAGTGAGAAGCTCAGTTGTGTAACAATACCTGCTCCAGCTGTAAGTTGAGGAGCAGTGAGCATCTACAAAAAATTGAATAAATGCAACTCTGAAAAATCACCACTTCATCTGTAAGATCGTGCACAGACATACCCAGAGAATTTAATGCTTGTGTTTAACCAGGCCTCAACCACTTTCTGCTGCTTTCAGTCCAGTCAGCTTGTATAACATTTCAGACCTTGTTTTGAAAGCTGCATTTATTAATTAGCTTCTCTTTAAAACCTACAATGACAGCTCTCCTACTTCCACAATTTAGCTCATTCTGTTCATCCCACATTTGTTTAAAATGATCTAAGCCATGTTATTAGGCATAATAGCTAGTGGGAGAAAACCAAACAAACAAACAAGCAAACATTAAAATCAGATGAGGACGTGAATTTTAGGAGAGCAGAAAATTCCCTGGGAAAATGTAAGTTGAAGCAAAAAAGGAAGATGCAGCCATGAGAGAAAGGCCAAGTGAAATCTTGTGGAGCTCTTCAGAGAAGCCAGTCAGTGTATCAGCTAAAATTACGTAAGTGTGCTGTAATGGGAGATGTCAAACCTCTGACATCTCACCAAAGGCTCTTCAGGAAAATAAATTCCCTCAGAACAAAAAAGAAAAGGCTTTGCACGGACAAATTTTTTAATAAACAAAAAAGGTTAGGAATAAGTGGAGTTTTCACAAAGAAATTGTATTAATATTGAGGTCACCAAGCCAAATTTTTGGGACTGGTACTGTTAAACACTTGCAGGAATGTTCTGCAAGAAAGGGTGAAAGCCACTGAGGTTTGAAAGGGTGAAAGCCACTGAGTTCACCAGTGGACTGAAATCTAAAGCAGGCTTCAAAGATCTCATTGAGTGAGGAGAAAATTAAGTGCACGTCAAAATTGGAAAGCAATGCATAGTCAGGAAGAACTACTTTTCTTACTCAATTACAGCTTTAAAATTAGCTGTTAGCTCTCAGAAAATATATGGAGGATATTCTGATGGTGCTCTAAGAACATGGGATTAATAAGAAAAGACATTGAAAACATAAGAAAGTAATAGGAAAAGGATTAACAAGAAATTGGAAGATTAGAAGGTGTTCTGCTACTTAATAACACTCTTATAATAAATACCTGGGGGAACTGTGATGTCTGTCCCACCTCAAAGAACACAGATGGATTGGAAATGATAAGCAGAAGGGGGGAAAAAGCCCGGTAAGGAGTGCAGGGAAGTTCAGTTGTGGGAAGGGCTGAGAAAGCAGGGATTCCTCCAGCAGGAGTAGCAATGGTGGGAGATGGGAAATTCGAGGAAGTCCTGCAGTGTAAGTGGGAAGCAGTTATATCCAAAATCAAAAGGGAACACTTGCTGCGGGAGACAGAGTTTGAAAAACGAGGTTCACTCGCTTAATAAATTATAAAAAGCTTAATATAATCAAAAAGACAATTAGGAGACAAAGATAATAAAGCAAAGGGTTAAAACAGCCAGGTGCCCTGGTATGTTGCCAGGAACACACCTGGTATCTTTGGAACACTCCTTTTATCCCATTCTGCTGTGGGGTTTTAATGTATATTCATACTTTTCCAAGAAGTATTTTGCATGGCTACACCCTGAATCTGCCTTTTTACAGCACGTGTCTTAAAGATTTTATTTCCCTTTATCACATTTTTATTTGGGCTGGGGTTCCTTCTTCTGCAGGTGGTCAGTGTTGACAGCAGCCTGGGCCCCATCATTTGTTCACTGGAGGTTATCTGGCTTTGCACAGACAGGACATGGCCCTAAATTCCAAAATTCTTCTTGACCTACACCTAAGACTTGCTAGCATAAGAAAAAGATATAGCAAAAGCATATAACATATAACATTCATCTTAATATTTGAAAAAGCCAATATCACAATATGGATTTATAACACAGAGTAAAAGTGAATTTGTTTTTAATTCAATGGCTTAATTGAAGATCTGTCAGTGGTGTGAAACACAGCAGAGGACAGAGGTGTCACAGCAGGTGACAGCTCTGTCTGCAGGGACAGCCCCCAAAACCTGACAGAGAGCAAAGCCAGGGCAGCAAACACAGCTTGGAGCTTGGGCCCTTCCCAATGGCCACCAAGAGAAAAGGTTCAGCATCCCTGGAGCCCCCAGCAGGGCCGTGGTGCCCTGGAGGGGCTGCCCAGAGCAGAGACCAGGCAAGGGGAAGGGAATAAAGTGGGCATTTCTTGAAGGCCTTCCCCAGGCACACCTCGGGCAGCCAAAGCCTCCCAGAGGCTGCAGCCAGCACGGACAATGGGCACCAGTTTCTCACACAATTACCAGTTTGCTCCAGTTCCATATCGGGCTTCATCCTCCAATTCCAGCTGCAGGCAATGAAGTCATTCAGCCCCAGTTTGCTCCCCACAACTCACTTTTGGTCAGACTTTTTGGGGCCTGGGGCACTGAGGTGTCCCTGAGATCCAGGCCTAGAGAGGGATGGTTTTGTCTGAATAAAATGACAGGCTGTGGAATTTCAGAGTTATGCACTAGAGCAGCACAGGATCTGAAAAATAGAAAAGTGAAATCCTAAGGCATCACCCAGAGGGATGGAGCTCTGTCCTGGGCCAGCTGCTCATACCCATGCAGGGACAGCCCTGCTTTGATTTCATTTTTTTGATTTTTGATTTTATTCCAGGTGATCTCCAGAGAACCCTTCCAGCCTCTGCTGCTCCTCTGGTGGCTCACTCTGCAAAAATTCTCTTCCTTCTGGCTTTTGCTCAATGGCCACTACAGGTAATTATCTTGCTGATATTATTTGACTCACATGAATGTTGTCATAGCCTCTTTCAGTTGTGAAAAATGTCTCGAGTTGAGTTTGGTTTGAAACCCCTTGTGCCTTTCCCTGGTGAAAATGCCCATTCTCACCAGGCAGGATTTCCTGGGCCTCGCTAGAGCTGCTCATGGTTCTGGCATTTTGCTCAGCCCTGCTGCTGGCTTCTGCACTTTCTGCTGCATCTGGACAAGATAAAGCTGCTACAGATAGAGGCAGCACCCATAGGACAGACTCTGGGCATTTAGTCTCATTAATTACAATTACCAGGCAGCAAAAGTGTTGTAACAGGAACACTCAGGGGTCCTTTCTACTCTCTGATTCTGTGAGGGAATGATAAACTGGAGTGATATGTAAAGAAAATTCCTTTGAGAACATTAAGTTTTTGGGTTTTTTCCACATAGAAACCTGGAACAATACTGGAACATTAATTTTGTTTCATATAGAATGACTAGCCACAGGCCAAATTAGCCCTTGAGAGAAAGATTTGGATTTTTGCTCGTCCAAAACACCACCATTACTAGAAAAACATAAGAAATCTTTCATTGTTTACCCTCTCTCAGGATAAGAAATAAACTGTGATATTTTTATGTCAAGATTCTCTCATTAAAAGATTCCTACCTCCAACAGTTATGAAATAAGATTCTGTTCTCTCAGGTCCTCTGAAGGGAAAGTGGGAGAAAGCTCCAACTCACAAACCAGCATACATTTCATCATTCCTCCTTCTGGAAAACAGTCAGAAAAGTGGGTTGTTTCTCCTTTAATTAGAATGTAAAGGGCAGAATTGAGAAACTGTGGCACATTTATCTCTCCATATGCCAGTGTAAAAGAATGCCAAAGAGATTTGAGCATTTTAAAAGCTAAATGTGTCATATAAGTGTTTAGACTGAGCAAAACAAATATTTTCAGCCCATTTTAAATCAAAACACCTATGATCATAGAAAGGTGTTTTTCTCCATCTCTTTTCACCATCACTTACTCTGACTACTATGCTTTAAAGTAATTTTAGCCTGACTTTTTCTACCCATGAAAAGGCAGTTGAGGTCTTAACAATATTCCCTTGATGTTTTCTCTCTTTTTTTTAATTAATGGCTTGCATGACTCAACATTTTCCACTGTTTTTATCAGTCTGTCCAGGCAGACTTTTTTTTTATGCTCTCAGTATTTTCAAGCAACTGGTCTATTACAGTAGGGTTAAAATCCTCTTGAAAACCACTTCTACAGTTTCAAAGAGGAGGCTATTCAGACATAGGTGATACAACCTTTTTTAGCATAGGAAGGGGAAATTTAATAGTCTCTGTTTACTGAACAGCTCTGACTCATCCTGTCCAAGCTGTCAGTGAGCTGGAGGGAGGGGTAAGAAAAACAAAAATAAAGCAGAGTGTGCAAGAGAGCAAGAGAAAACCAATGTGATCATGTCATTAGAGACTGCATTCTAAATTATACACAACAGGGAGCTGAATTAAGATCTTAAATCCCCTGTTCTAAGTGTTATACTTGTCTTGTTCAGAGAGCAAACACGTGCTGCCATTCTAACTGGTACTTTCTGAGGGAAGGAGGCAAAGGGAAACAGCATCACTTCCATAGGAAGCAAAATACTCCTCCTGCATCTTCTCCAGGTCTGTCTCCAAGCAGCACATCCGCGACACTCAAAAATCCCTGCTACCTGTGTCACACTCACTTTTGTTTTGCTGGAAATTTCCATAGGATTTATTGATGTCCAGCAGATAAAAATGTAAGTGTGCGCTCAATTCTCTTGCTCCAAACACCTTTAAATCCAAATCCATGATTTCCTCCATACCCACATCCCTCACAGAAGTCAGTACCTCTGCACAGGAAACAAATTCTGGCTAATGAATTAATATTAACAACTCAATTAAAGAACGCTCTGATCATTAACTGCTGTGATAGGGATTTCTGGAAAAGGCTGAGAGGGGTTTGTGTTGCTCTCTTTCTGAAATGTGCCTGCTCCCCTACAGAACCTCACAGGGATTTGTCTCCTGAGCTTTAACTGACACAAGGAATTCTGTAAAACTCTTGCAAACTCCCTGGCCCTGCATGCAGTGTTGACTCAGGATTCAGAAGGAATTTTTCACTGTCAATCACATGGCTTGTCAGATGGAAGTGAGAATATAATTTCTATCCCATCTCATCCAGTTC